>NC_079438.1:57299349-57321849 GCF_903798145.1 Danio aesculapii
AACAATCAGGGGTTGTGTTTGTGATGAGGTTACGTCATGGAAACCCTCTCGATGTGACCAGAGATTCTCGCTAGTAACACCGAAGTGACCTGCTAATCTGTCTAAGCCTGAGAGAAAGCAGGAGAGAGTGACAGACTGCAGCAGACCTGATGACTGAACACTGAGCTTTACGTCTGGATATTATATGGGCTATGGGATTCTGACAGTATAATAATCGTGGATAAACATATCACGGTTTCATGTTATGGCAGTATTGAGATTACTGCTAATTACTGTCGCTAGATTTTGATATAGAGAGTCTGCTGGTGTCTTAAAAACGAAATAAGATGGCATTTTTCCATAAGTGTACCACAGCAGAAGTTATATTTATGCATAATATTATATATCCAAGCACATCTGCATATCAACACTCATTCAGAATTGACAAATCTAGCTTATTGATGACTGTTGACACTCTTTTTACATGCTAGCCGTGCAACCTTACAATCCTAAAGCACCACAAACAGCCTGTGCACTTGCATTATTATAGCTCTACAGTAGTGTGTGTGAGCGTATTGACAAACTGTGATCCAAATGAACGTGTGAGTCCATATGGGCCAGCGAAAAGTGTGATACGAGCTGCTTTGTTCAGAGTTTCGGTGGGGAAAATGATTCGCTTGAGCTCACACAGGGAGTCTGGGCTCAGACGTGTGAAAAGGAGATATTTTTACTGAAACACACACCGTTTATCTACAGCTGCCACCTGAAGCTGACACACACACACTCATTCTGGAGGAACAGCACAATATCAGAGATGAGAGACGCTTTACAATGCCTTTCAGTAAAATAATCAAGCGCTCATATAAAAGACGGCTTCATTATGTGGTTGTTTAATTAGAGGAGTAATAAAGTAAGTGGCACCTGTTGTGTTTGGTGTCTTGTAAAGATGTTTTTCATGTTAAAACGCTTGGGATGCCTATTAAAAGTTGGAGATTTGAGGCTTTTATTCCATGTTTGTTCAGTTTTGTTCGCTTTTTCAACATTGCTTTATTTACTACCTGACGAAAGTCTTGTCGTTGATCCCAGTTGTAAGAGCAACAAATAATAACTTGACTTCTAGTCGATCATTTGGAAAACTGGCAGAATTTTTCAGACGAATCATCTGTTGAACTGCATCCCAATCAAATTCAGCAGAAGACCTACTGGAACCCCCAAGATTCTCAGAGAAATCAGTCAAGTTTGGTGAAGGAAAAATCATGGTTTGGGGTCACATTCAGTATGGGGGCGTAGAGAGATCTGCAGAGTGGATGATCAACATCAACAGCCTGAGGTATCAAGACATTTGTGCTGCCCATTACATTACAAACCACAGGAGAGGGCCAATTCTTCAGCAGGATAGCGCTCCTTCTCATACTTCAGCCTCCACATCAAAGCTCCTGAAAGCAAAGAAGGTCAAGGTGCTCCAGGATTGGCCAGTCCAGTCACCAGACATGAACATTATTGAGCATGTATGGGATAAAATGAAGGAGGCATTGAAGATGAATCCAAAGAATCTTGATGAACTCTGGGAGTCCTGCAAGAACGCTTTCTTTGCCATTCCAGGTGACTTTATTAATCAGTGATTTGAGTCATTGCAGAGATTAGAGTCATTAGCTCCTTTCACACAGTGATACTGATAAATATCGGAAAATATCCGGAACGACTTTACCGATGAATTAAAAAAAGGGCTGTTCACACAGACACGGACATTACAGAATCTTTCCGGAAAAGACCATTCACACATCCATTCCAAAATACCGGTAAATTCTGTCATCATTAACCAGAAATGACCTATAAACGGCTGCGCTTGTATTTGTAAACATTTGACTACATCACAAACTCTGTGGATGGATAAGTATTGTGGACAACTTCTATGAAAATGTATAGAGGAACACTTTCACATGTCGAGATGTGCATAATATATGTGTGTGTGCTGGCCACACGTCAAGCAACTGAAGCAGAGCTTTAAGGTAAACAAACAACGGCTTATCATAAGGATTTTATCTATAATATTTGACACAGTTGGCATTAAGAAGGAACATAGAAACGTTATCTGACTAACATCCAGCAGCTAAATGTGTCTGGAAAATTATTCAATATTCAATATATAATGTGTCTGATTGGCTAAAGTAGACGTCTCACGTCAGCGTCTAAACGTGAATTCACTCTTTCCGGGAATCTTCCTTCTGCGTTCACACAGCGCAGCATTTTAGCAAAGTACTACTAATGTTACAACTGCTCTTTCCAAAAAATTGCGAAACAAATTCACGGGTATTTTCAAGGGCCTGTTCACACATACAGACATATTTTCTGGAAAGGTCGGTATTTGTGAAAGGGTGTCCTCAAGTATAGTGAAATATGAAAACAATGACATTTAAATTGCTTATAAATAGGTCAAATCATGTTTTCTTTTAGTGTTAGTAGAGTTAGGTCATAGACAGTATCATTAAAGTAGTAAAAAACAATGCAAGTCTATCAGTCTAGTAATGTCCTCACTAAGATAGAAAAGCAAGGATGTACAGATGAAGTCAAAATTATTCGCCCTCTTGTGACATTTTTGTTTTCAAATATTTCCCAAATTATCTGAGAAATCAGTCTAAGGCACTCGAAAAATGTGGAAAATTTAAAAAGCCTTTAATCACATGGCTAAATCTTAAAAACCTATGCGTTTCAGCAGGAACGACCTTGTTTGTTAAATTATTTGAGTATTGTTGAGATGTTTAGATGAGTCATGTGACCGTAGTACTCAAAAGAGACTCTAGATCAGGGATGGGCATACTCGATCCTGGAGGGCCGGTGTCCCTGCATAGTTTTGCTCCAACCCTAATCAAACACACCTGCTTGTAGCTTTCTAGTGATCTTAAAGACACCAGTTAGGGTGTTCAGGTGTGTTTGATTAGTGTTGGAGCAAAACTCTGCAGGGACACCGGCCCTCGAGGATCGAGTTTGCCCATGCCTGCTGTAGATGCACCTGACTGCTGTTACCCTGATGAAGGCAGTTCCCTGCCGAAACGCGTAGGTTTTTTAAGATTTAGCCATTTGAATAAAGGCTTTTTAGATTTTCCACAATTTTCGAGTGCCTTGGACTGATTTCTGTTGTTGTTTTGATGAATCCCTTACCCAAAGAGCACCGACCAATTAATTGAGTAACCCCCTGAGCGCTTCTTGTTTGTTGTTTTGGATTTCCCAAATGATGTTCAACAGATTTAGGAATTTTTCACTGTATTTCCTATAATGTTTTTTCTTCTGGAGAAAGTCTTATTTGTTTTATTTTGGCTAGAATAAAAGCAGTTTTTAATATCTAAACCATTTTAAGGTCAATATTTTAGCCCCCTTAAGCAATATTTGTTTCCGATTGTCTACAGAACAAACCACTGTTATACAGTGACTTGGCTAATTACCCTAACTTTACCCTAATTAACCCAGTTAAGCCTTTAAATGTGACTTCAAGCTGAATACTAGTGTCTTAAAAAATATGGAGTCAAATATTATGTGCTGTCATCATGGCGAAGATTAAATAAATCAGTTATTAGAAATGAGTTATTAAGCTAATATATTCAGAAATGTGTTGAGGCTTATAATTATTATGGCTAATAATTTAGGAGGGCTAATAATTCAGACTTTAACTGTATCCTCAGTATCCCTAAGGAACTGATTTTAAGCGTTTAAGATTGAAGTGTGGAAAACATAAGTCCATTTCTGTAACTAAATAAGCGTGCTGTTAAAGACGGAGCCCTCCAGCAGTGCAGAAAGTGGGTCAGGCTGAATGACTGAATGAGTTTAGACAGTCTACCTGAATGTGTTTGTACCGCTCTGCTGTGGGCCGGACATTTTCTCTTTGGATCTGCTCACAGACTTGACACCTCTCATGAAGTTATCAGTGTGTGTCACGTGTGTTATCATGTAGACAGAAGTGTTGACGGTCACAGGCTGCCACCTCCACACACTCCACGGCTCATATGCCAAATGTACACAAAGCTTTTGGGATCTTTGCTTTGTTAACTACACTGTAAAAATATCTGCTTATTAAATATATTGATTTTAACAAAGTGACTTTTATTGACATTTTAGTAGTTTGGAATAATATAATGTATCAGAAATAATAATTTAGAGAGAAATAAGTGTGTGAAATAACAGAAAATGAATTGACAATTTATCACAAGGGTTTTGTAGTGTAATATACAACACCAACACAGGCAATATATCACTTTAAACTATTGAAAATGTCAGTTTTGTTAAACATTTCAATATTAAAAGTTGTTGGAAGAAAGCTCAAAGGCCTATAATGCAATTCAAAGGCATAAATAAACTTAGGGGGAATGCATGGATCATAAACTATGGAAAACCGCTAATTTACGGATATTTTTTACAGTGTAATTATAGTTTCATGAAGCAGTGGTGTTTATTATTCTGCTTTCTTTCACACATTGTGGGTTTTACTTCTACAAACACATTTTTTATTTCCACCTTTAGCATTTCTTGACTCTCTCTCTTCCCCTTTAGTGGTTTGGTCTGGAAGTAAGAGGCCTAAAATTAATTAGTGTTTTGTGAGATAATAAAACATACATAATAAATAAAACATATAATATATAACAGCTATTAACACATAGTCTTGTTAACCGTTTACATCTGTCTGCTCTTTTTGACATATCATAATTTCAGTGTACATTAATTCAATGAAATCAATTAGTGATTTGTGAAATAATAAACCAGTCAAATCCATAAAGCCAATTCTGGAAAACCCCATAATAACACACAATATGATGTCTCTTTTATCCCACGAAACCATTTCAGGTCTTGCCTCTATTAACAAGTGGATTTAAGAGAGATTATAACACTATATGATAACAATTTCATGCAATAAATGTAAGAAAAATGCACAAAAAAGCAAAATTTTGGAGACACTGCTCGCTGCAGAGGCACTTGAGCTCCAGCAAGGGGGAGCTTGAGCTCTAGCTCCTCCTCCTATAAGCTGTTTTAATGTGTACACCCACCCACCCCACCCCTAACCCCCAGTGACATCACTCGTAGAAGTAGTGCAAGGAAGGAGAAGCTGGAGCTCAAGCTCCCCCTTGCTGGAGCTCAGCTCTGCCCAAGTGGCTCTGCAGTGAGCACCACTTGAAATTTTGGGCAATAGATCATCCTAATCCTTTAGATTTGATTTAGTTGAATTTATTTATTTAAATTAACTTATAACTTGTTAATTTAAATAAAAAAATGACAAACTATTGTAGAAAATAACAAGTAATAGTAATGAACACATTTAAATATGAAATGAAGCCAGTGAGTGTGTAATGAATATATAATGTCATTCTGCATTGTTTCGATACCCAGACAGGACATAAAGGACTCAAATCAAGACAAACGTCTTTTGTGAAATCGCATTAATAAATCAATTAGAAGAAAGACTTCTGGGACATTTTCTCTGTCCAATAAGTAAAACAAAGGTCAAAGAAAGAAGGACATGATTTTAACGCTGTAGTTCACCCAAAAACAACAGTTGGCTGTTAATTCACTCTGTCTGTCATCTAAGACTGATGGCTTTCTTCTTCAGTAGATCAATAAAGAAGATTTTAAGCTGAAATCGTGGTCCTTTGTGAATTATTTAACCCAAGTCAACAGCTTCTGGAAATCTGAGAGTCAAAAAAACACATACAGCTGAAACAAAATAAATATATGTATTTAAAAGGGTTTAAAACATTAGAACAGTAAAAGAGCCACACAGTTTTACCTTTTGTTGTTGTTTCATATATATATATATATATATTCATTTTTCAGTTCAGTTTTACTTTATGGTGACAAACGGAATTATTTTGCACAATTAATGGTACATTATTTCATCCATATTTTGACATTTTATTTTATTATTATTTATTTTAAGACCACTCGTGCTGCTGTGTTTTGAAGCAGCTGAAGAGGTTTGATAGAGTTAGCTGGAAGCCCAGCTAGTAGAGAGTTGCAATAGTCCAGTTTGGAGAGAACAAGAGCTTGAACAATGAGTTGAGCTGTATGTTCAGATAGGAAGGGTCGGACCTTTCTGATGTTATAGAGTGCGAATCTGCAAGATCGAGCAGTTCTAGAAATGTACTCAGAGAAGTTTAGTTGGTCATCAATCGTTACTCCAAGGCTTTTTACCATTTTGGATGCAGTAATGGTTGCCCCATCCATCTGGATTGAGAAGTTATGGTGTAGAGTCGGGTTGGCAGAAACTTCAAGCATTTCCGTTTTCATGAGGTTAAGCTGAAGATGATGATCTTTCATCCAGTGTGAAATGTCTGACAGGCAGGCTGAAATGCGAGCTGGAACCGAGGGATCATCAGGGTGAAAAGAGAGGTATAGCTGGGTGTCATCAGCATAGTAGTGGTAGGAAAATCCATGTTTCTGGATGACTGGTCCTAAAGATGTCGTGTAGATGGAGAAGAGAAGTGGCCCAAGAACAGAGCCCTGAGGTACCCCAGTGTTTAGATGCTGTAGGTAGGACACCTCTCCCCTCCAAGACACCCTGGATGACCTGTCCGAGAGGTAAGAACTGAACCATTAAATAACAGTGCCTGCGACGCCCAGTGACTCAAGCGTATATATCAGGATCTGGTGGTTTACAGTGTCAAAAGCAGCTGATAAATCCAGCAAGATGAGGACAGATGATTTTTTACTATGTTTATACTAATAATGTGTGTGTGTGTGTGTGTGTGTGTGTGTGTGTGTGTGTGTGTGTGTGTGTGTATAAACCTGTTTTTAAAAAAATTAATTCTGTCGGTGCCAGTGATGTAGTGGTTAGTGCGTCGACACATGCACTCTGGTACTCACGGTGACCCAAGTTCGATTCCAGCCTCGCGGTCCTATGACGATCCTTCCCCTCTCTCTGCTCCCCATGCTTTCCTGTCAATAATCTCTACTATCCTGTACATTAAAAAAAAGGTGAACCCCCCCCCCCCCCCCCCCCCAAAAAAAAATATAAATATAAAAACAAATGTATTCTGAATGTCAGAATTCTGGCATAATAACCCGCTTCATGCACATGTGAAGGCTTACACTTTGGCGGACTGAAAGCTGCCAGATTAGCATGCTAAACGGGCAGAATAGGTGTTAAATAAACAGATGGGCATTTAGAGAGCTAAATATTCCTCTCTGCTTCTGTTAGTCGGAGCGCCTGCAGCTTCAATCACTGTTCTCAGATCAGCGTGGCTCCGCACAGCCTCACCTGCACCGGCTTTGTGTCTCACTCAGACCATTGAAGTGTCTTTGATGTCGTGCCTGCAAATGTTTCCATTGCCTTTGGTCTGCAGTGTGTGGGTGTGCCTGCATGTGTGTGTTTGTATGCATGTGTATTTGCATTTGTGTGTGTGTGTGTGTGTGTGTTTGTATTTGTGTTTGTATGGATGTGTATTTATGTTCATTTGTTTTGGTGTGTTTATATTTGTGTTTATATGTGTGTTTATATGTGTGTGTGTGTGTGTGTGTGTGTGTGTGTGTGTGTGTGTGTGTGTGTGTGCATGTGTTTGTGTGTTTGTATGTGAGTTTGTGTTTGTATGCATGTATATTTGCGTTTGTTTGTTAGTGTGTGCACAAATGTGTGTGTTTCTATGTGGGTTTGTGTTTGTATGCATGTGTATTTGCTTTTGTGTGTGTGTGTGTGTGTGTGTGTTTGTATTTGTGTTTGTATGGATGTGCACTTGTTTTGGTGTGTTTGTGTGTGTGTTTGTATGTGGGTTTGTGTTTGTATGCAAGTGTATTTGCGTTTGTGTGTGTGCGTGTGTGTGTGTGTGTGTTTGTATGGATGTGTATTTATGTTTATTTGTTTTGGTGTGTTTATATATATATATATGTGTGTGTGTGTGTGTGTGTGTGTGTGCGTTTGTGTGTGTGTGTTTTTGTATGTGGGTTTGTGTTTATATGCATGTTCATTTTAGTTTGTTTGGAAGTGTGTGTGTGCGCATGTGTGTGTTTGTATGTGGGTTTGTGTTTATATGCATGTTCATTTTAGTTTGTTTGGAAGTGTGTGTGCGTGCATGTGTGTGTTTGTATGTGGGTTTGTGTTTATATGTATGTGTATTTTAGTTTGTTTGGAAGTGTGTGTGTGCGCATGTGTGTGTTTGTATGTGGGTTTGTGTTTATATGTATGTGTATTTTAGTTTGTTTGGAAGTGTGTGTGTGCGCATGTGTGTGTTTGTATGTGGGTTTGTGTTGCTATGCATGTGTATTTGCATTTGTTTGTGTGTGTGTGTGTGTGTGTGTGTGTGTGTTTGTATTTGTGTTTGTGTTTGTATGGATGTGTATTTGTTTATTCATTTTTGTGTGTTTATATGTGTGTGTGTGTGTGTATGCGTGCGTGTGTGTGTGTGTGTGTGTGTGTCTTTGTATGTGGGTTTGTGTTTATATGTATGTGTATTTTAGTTTGTTTGGAAGTATGTGTGTGTGCACGCATGTGTGTGTTAGTTTGTGTCTGGGTTTGTGTTGCTATGTATGTCTATTTGTGTTCATTTGTGATTATGAGTTAGTTTGTGTGTGTTTATATATGTGTGTGTGTGTCTTTGTGTGTACGTGGGTTGTGTGTATATGTGTGTATATTAGTTTGTGCAATATTATATATATATGTTTCAACCACAGGCAGAAGCGTGTGTATGTGTGTTCAGTTTTGTGGTTGATGTTTGCAGCTGTCTGGTGTGTTAATATGACAAGGTCTCTCTAGAAGTCACACCCGTATTGTATTGACTCCCACATTGAGATGTGACTCTAAAACTCTTTCATTTACTGGTCTGAGCCGGGAAGCAGCTCACAGATGTGTGGACACAAGAGTGTTTCTTTCTGAATGGCAGATATTTCTTGAGCAGCAAATCATTAGAATGGAAGCATCTGAAGCATCACGTGACACCAAATACTGGAGTTATGATGCAGAAAATGCAACTTTGTATCACAGGAATACATTATATTTTACAATTCATTATCATAGAAAATAATAATCTTACATTGCAGTAATACTTCACTATTTTACTGTATTTTTAGGGTCACACTTTACAATTAGGCTTCATTAGTTAAATGTTAGTTTACACAACACTTGTGCAGCATTTATTAATTATAGTTTAACATTTCCTAATGCATTGTTGACATCCAAATGCATGCTTGTTAGCATTAGTTAATGCACTGTGAGTTAACATGAATGACTTTATTAACTAACATTAACAAAGACTAATAAATGCTGTAATAAATCTGCTGTCCATATTTCATTCATGTTATTAAATACTTTACCTAATACAACCTTATTGTAATATTTGATCAGTTTTTTAATCAATAAATACAGCTTAGGTGAGCATACGAGAACATTACGAAAACATTAGTATTGCACACCATAGAAAACAATGGCGAAAATGGAGCTGTGTCTCACCACACGTTGCAATTTCACAGTCCATAAGGCTTCCTGGACGGTCGCTTTCTCTCATTTATACCCTCTCGATGACCTACTTAGCTAATTATAGATCAAAAGTTTCCGCTGTGAAAGTTTGGTGTGAGCGCTTGACAGGCCAGGCGTTGAATTCGGGTCTGAACGGCACCTGAGGACACTGGAGTCTCTTATTCTCACTCTCCGCATGACTGACGGCGCCGGCATGCTTGAAAGAAAAGCTGTTCATTACATTAAGAAAATCATCTGAAGCACTTGTGACAAATGCAGATGATGTTTGAGCTTCATATTAGTTGGCATAGGTTGGTATAAGATTCTGAAGGTATGGCCTTGGATAAAAATATCACAGTGTTGTGATCACTGCTTTAAAATAAGATGTTTTTAAAAATGGCTGGGTAAAAAATAAGGCTGGACGATTAAGCCTACTTTTAACTCGATTACAATTAATGAACGATTAGATTATTTATTTATTTAATTTTCTTTGCCCTCGTAGTTCGCTGAAGTTTTTCATGCCGTCATGCCATATGCAAAAGACCCCTCCATCAAACTCATTAAGTTTGCAGACGACACTACTGTTATCGGCCTCATCCAGAACGGTGACGAGTCTGCATACAGACAGGAGGTGGAGCGGCTGGCGTTATGGTGCAGATACAACAACCTGGAGCTGAACACGCTCAAAACAGTGGAGATGATAGTGGACGTCAGGAGAAACCCCCCTGCACTCCCCCCACTCACCATCATGAACAGCACTGTGGCTGCAGTAGAGTCATTCAGGCTCCTGGGCACCACCATCTCTCAGGATCTGAAGTGGGACACTCACATAGACTCTATTGTGAAGAAAGCCCAGCAGAGACTGTACTTCCTTCGTCAGCTGAGGAAGCTGCCACAGGAGCTGCTCGTACAGTTCTACTCAGCTGTCATCCAATCCATCCTCTGCACTTCAATCACCGTCTGGTTCAGCTCCGCTGCCAAAACCGACCTCCGTAGACTACAGCGAATAGTCCGGACTGCTGAACGAATCACTGGCACTACCCTTCCTACACTTCAAGAACTGTACTCTTCCAGAGTGAGTAAAAGGGCTCGCAAAATCACTCTGGACCCCTCACACCCAGCACACTACCTGTTCGAACTGTTACCGTCTGGTCGGCGCTTCAGAGCACAAAAACAGCCAGACACAGGAAAAGTTTCTTTCCTCAGGCTGTCTACCTTATGAACAGTTAAATATTCCCCTACTGTGCAATAAATATGTGCAATACTTTCTCATACGCACTTGTACACAGCACCTTATATCAATATACAATGCAATACTTTCTACATTCGCACTTGTACACAGCACCTTATAACCTGTATATTATAACAACCTGTACATACAACTAAACATCCAGGTTTCTTCACTAACCGCATCTGTTTAATGTTTATCTTTTTTTTTTCATGTTTATTTTGTGTTGGTCACTTGTCACTTTATGTACACTGGAAGCTTCTGTAGCCAAAACAAATTCCTTGTGTGTGTGAAGCACACTTGGCAATAAAACTGATTCTGATTCTGATTCTAAAGGCATCTCTCGTGCGCAGCTTCCAATAATGGCCAGTGCATTGCAAAGTAAGGTTATCATTGTCTTAGTAGTTAATGCTGTTGTTCTGTCATGACATTGCTTTCTTATAAAACTCCTTTTAACATGGAAAGGAGAGCTTTTATCATTTGTCTCTGTGCCGTGACGTGTGTTGTTTGAACATGGTGTACATCTGCTATCATAACTGTAGAAAACACATGATGTAATAACTGCATGTAGCGTAAAAACTGCAAATAATAAGTGTAGCATGAGCTTATGATGGAATGTTTGTGTCTCGGCAGACATGCAGACGTGTGAAGAGCGCTGACTGTGGCTCTCTGCAGAATCATGGAGCCTTGTGCCGAGTCTCAGGCTGATCCGGACAGAGCTCAGGTAAGCGCTGCTGTGCTTTATGTGCACATAATGAGCCAGTAGCGCTCGCACAGACCTCACAAAGAGCAGAACAAAGCTGAACGTGCTGACACCAAACACACGGTAACATCTCTCACACTTTCTGGCCTATTAGACTCCACAAAAGACCTCATTTATAAATAGAGATACCTCAGCTGTCAGTAATGTACAGCACATAAACACTAATGCATGCTGGGATGCTGATCTATATATTTTCTTATGTAAGAAAACGAAAGCGCCTTCCTTCCTTCCTTTCTTATCTCTGCTTTGCATGAAATATATTTGAGTTCATATTAAAAAACAAAGAAAAAATATAGTTTTTGTTATTGTCATATTCAGATGAAAATACATATAAGAAAATAAAGCATATAAGAAAATTAATCCTGCTTGTTGCTTTGATGAAATAATATAACATTTTAAGCCACTTTTTCTCATTACCGTCTTTACTGCAAACTTACAATGCTTACATTTTATTTAATATAATTAATTAAATATATACAGTTATTAGCCCCCTTTGATTTTTTTTCTTTTTTAAATATTTCCCAAATGATGTTTAACAGAGCAAGAAATTTTCACAGTATGTCTGATAATATTTTTTCTTCTGGAGAAAGTCTTATTTGTTTTATTTCGGCTAGAATAAAAGCAGTTTTAAATTTTTTAAAAACCATTTTAAGGTCAATATTATTAGCCCCTTTAAGCTATATTTGTTTTCAATAGTCTACAGAACAAACCATCGTTATACAATAACTTGCCTAATTACCCTAACCTGCCTAGTTAACCTAGTTAAGCCTTTAAATGTCACTTTAAGCTGTATAGAAGTGTCTTGAAGAATATCTAGGCAAATATTATTTACTGTCATCATGGCAAAGAGAAAATAAATCAGTTATTACAAATAAGTTATTAAAACTATTGATTAGAAATGTGTTGAAGAAATCTGCTCTCCATTAAACAGAAATTGGGGAAAAAATAATCAGGGGGGCTAATAATTCTGACCTCAACTGCATATATATATATATATATATATATATATATATATATATATATATATATATATATATATATATATATATATATATATATTTTTTTTTTTTTTTTTTTTCTTTTTTACAATTTGATTTGGAAGAATTCATCATACTAAATTATTTCTTCCTTTCATTTTTGCTAATTAATATTTAAAAAAATACAATCATTGTTTCATTATATAAATATATATATTGTGTGTGTGTGTGTGTGTGTGTGTGTGTGTGTGTGTGTGTGTGTGTGTGTGTGTGTATACTTCATTTTTATTTGTTGCAGTAATGAATAATTATTTTTTACATTTGGGACATAATTTCAGCTGTTCTTTCCTTCATAAAATATATATTATAAATATTATTTTTAATACAATATTGCTATAATAATAATAATAATTTGTAGCATTTTGGTAGTCACAATTTGAGCAAAAAAATAAAGCAAAACCATTTTCATAAAAATGCAATAAAAATCTCTTTACTTTTTATTTATCCAAATGAAAGAAAGTAGTAGAGAACTTTATTAATCCCTGTGAGGGGAAACTCATTTGACACCATTAACATCACAAGGCAATAAATTATTCAACAACAAATACCACAAAAACAGTACAACAGCACACCAAACAACAGTACAACAGTACACCATTTGCACCAACTACACATTACAACAAACTAAATAACTGAGAAAAGAAATACATAAAAACACTAACACTAATAATAATAATATATACATATATAAATGACACCACTTCAGTAAAAAGCCTGACAGCGGTTGGGATAAGGGACCTTCTAAATCTCTCTGTGGAGCACCAGGGCATTACTAGTCTCTCACTGAAGGAGCTTTTAAGTGTTCTAAAGGTATTATTAAGTGGATGTCATTCATCATAAGTATATTAATTCAATTAAATTCAATTCAGCTTTATTTGTATAGCGCTTTTACAATGTAGATTGTGTCAAAGCAGCTTCACATAAAAGGTCACAGTAAATAGGAACAGTGTAGTTCAGTTTGTAGTGTTTAAGTTCAGTTCAGTTGAGCTCAGTTCAGTGTGGTTTAATAATCACTACTGAGAGTCCAAACACTGAAGAGCAAATCCAACGATGAGCAGCTCTACAGATCCCGAACCATGCAAGCCAGTGGCGACAGCGGAGTTACTTTATAACTAAAATAATTTTAGCTGTTAAAAGCTTAACATTAGTTACTAGTTAATTAGTAAAAGTTATTAGTAACTAATAAAGTTATAGGAACTAATAACCTTAACTGTGATAAAGCTGCTTTGAAACAGTATCTATAGTGAAAAGTGCTGTACAAATATGATTGAATTGAAAACTTGAACTTGAGATGTTTCCTGTTAAACACCTAGTGTTTGTTTTGTGTTCCGGTTTTGTTTGCTAGTGTGCAAACTGCCAGTGAATCATTTCACACACAAGCCTCAGGTGTTACCCAGCGTGCACCTGTGCACCACGTTCGTTCTGTCATTAACCTAAATAAATGTGTCAAGCAGGAGTTGTGTGGGTGAGAAGAGAGGTGTTTGCTTTTTATCCTGAGCCATTAGAGGAGTTACAGGAAGAAGAGCTGTGAAGGGTCTGTTTGTGTTTACCGTTGTTTATTTCAGTGCATTAATATTTACAGCTAAAGCCAGAATTATTTGTCCTCGTCTGAATTTAATTTTTAAATATTTCCCAAATGATGTTGAACAGATTCAGGAATTTTTCACAGTATTTCCTATAATATTCTTTCTAGTTTTATTTGTTTAATTTTGGCTACAATAAAAGCAGTTCTTAATTTTTTAAAAACATTTTAAGGTCAACATTATTAGCCCCTTTAAGCAATAACTTTGCCCTAATTAACCTAGTTAAGCCTTTAAATGACACTTTAAGCTGTATAGAAGTGTCTTGAAAAATATCTAGTCAAATATTATTTACTGTCATCATGGCAAAAGAAATCTGTTATTAGAAATGAGTTATTAAAGCTATTATGATTAGAAATGTGTTAAAAAATCTTCCTTTCGTTAAACAGAAATTGGGTGGAAATATACGGGGGCTATTAATGTACTGTATGTGATGTTTTATAAACAAATTTGGGGAGGAGCACGCGCAGAAGTTTCAGTATCAAATACGTCATTGACAATTATTCTATTATCCAATCAGTTCTTGACCAAACCCCTATATATACCAAAGCTGTCTTACCTGCAGCATCTTACGACTTTAGCATCCCTCCACCACCCCGTCACCTCACCTCTTAAGCATTAAAATCCCGGGGGGAGCGTTCTGGGGCCGGGCTAGATACTTCGCTCGAATCCCTATTCCTCTTTGTTTCCTGATAAGAGGAATAACTCGAGTTTGGGTGTCTCCCCGAGCTCAGAGCCCTCTCCCCGGAAAGCACGCCAAATACGCTTTATTCTGAAACTATTGCAAGTGTGAACTCGTGAAATAAACGGTATGTAAATAATGTTTAGTGAAGCACGGTGGCGCAGTGGGTAGCACAATCGCCTCACAGCAAGAAGGCAATTGTCACAGCAATTGTCCGTAGTGTATGAGTGTGTACGGATGTTTCCCAGGGATGGGTTGCGGCTGGAAGGGCATCCGCTGCGTAAAACATATGCTGAATAAGTTGGCGGTTCATTCCGCTGTGGCGACCCCTGATTAATAAAGGGACTAATCTGAAAAGAAAATGAATGAATGAACGAATGTGCACAATGAGATCAGATCTTTAAACGCTGTTGGCTATAAATGCTGAATAAATGCCCTGTCATTTTACCATTGCACACCATTCATTCATTCACTCATTCATTCATTCATTCATTCACTCACTCATTCATTTATTCACTCATTCATTCATTCACTCATTCATTCACTCATTCATCCATTCATTCATTCACTCATACATTCACTCATTCATTCACTCATTCATTCATTCACTCATACATTCACTCATTCATTCACTCATTCATCCATCCATTCATTCACTCATTCATTCATTCATTCACTCATACATTCACTCATTCATTCATTCATTCATTAATTCACTCATACATTCATTCATTCACTCATTCATTCATTTATTCATTCGCTGTGGCGACCCCTGATTAATAATAAAGGAACTAAGCCAAAAAGAAAATGAATGAATGAATGAATGAATGAATGAATGAATGAACGAATGTGCACAATGAGATCAGATCTTTAAACGCTGTTGGCTATAAATGCTTAATAAATTCCCTGTCATTTTACCATTGCACACCATTCATTCACTCACTCACTCATTCATTCATTCATTCATTCATTCATTCATTCATTCATTCATTCATTCATTCATTCACTCATTCATTCATTCACTCATACATTCACTCATTCATTCACTCATTCATCCATTCATTCATTCACTCATTCATTCATTCACTCATACATTCATTCACTCACTCATTCATTCATTCATTCATTCATTCACTCATACATTCATTCATTCATTCATTCATTCACTCATACATTCATTCATTCATTCATTCATTCATTCATTCATTCGTAGCAGCATCTGCATCTGCTTTTTAGCCAATCATAGCACAGTCACTCCTTAATAAGAGTCTTTCCTCCTGCATCTGTTTAAAACCTACACTCTTCTTTTGGTTTATGGGTAAATCATGCAAAGAGATATGCTGGTCATAATTGATCTTTACTGTTATTAATAATAATATTAGTACTGTAAATGTATGAGCACTATTTGTTTTGCTCTAAGCAAAAAAAAAAAAAACATGACAATGAAATGAGGTTTGTTGAATTCATTTAGATGACATTCATCCTCTTTTCTGTATTTTAGCTTAATAGTTTTATTCATTTAACACAGCAAACAAACATCGTACAGCCAAACATAGTTATTTTTTTATATAATTAAGCACCAAGCAACACTATGCCTACTTCAGCCAACATTGAACATTTGTTCAATTATTTTAAATGATGTATTTTCTATTTTATTTGACGTCTTTTTATTATAGTTGCTCAAATATATTCTATTTATTTTGTTTGATTTCTTCTCTGAATCTGAGCCAAACCTGTAAGTTACAAGTCAGCTCTCTGACATCAGCGATTTGCCGTTATCTCAGTCGGCCAGGTGAATGTGTGTGTGTGTGTGCTCCAGACTGCCCAGCTGTGAGAAACACTGAGCAAACACACAGTCATCTAATGATCAACAGAGAGCAGCAGGGAGGAGCGCTGATGTCTGATCCCGAGTCTCGCACTGATTATAAGAGTGTCTGATGGGATCTTGTGGGATTTTGTCAGACAGCACTGATGTTTTACCGAACATTTACTGCTGAAACTGTATCCGCCGGGGTTTTACTGTAGTAACAGTGTTTGCAGTGGACAAGAGACAGATGTTGGCTAATCTGTACAAGTGCTTTATCTCCGAATAGACAGCAAAGCATAAACAGCCGTTTGTGTGTGTGCGTGTGTTTGTGTGTGTGTGTGTGTGTGTGTGTGTGTTTATATCAGAACATCTTCAGTATGGAAAGTCCTCTCTCTCTCTCTCTCTCTCTCTTATGCTGACCCAGTCTCATGGCCTGAGAGATAACACAGCAACAGATAACTAGATCTGTATGTTTCCTGAAGAAAATCTCAAGCTTTTTTGCTAGGATGCGCAAAAATATGAGCGATAAAAGATAGCATTCTGCTGATGTGAGAATATGTAATTCTCTGAAATACTTGTCAGTATAATCAAAAGTCATACGCAACTTCAGCTTTTAGATCAATCACAAGTCAAGGCTTGTTTTTTTTTTAAGATCATAATGCTTTATGGGCGGCACGGTGGCTCAGTGGTTAGCACTGTCGCCTCACAGCAAGAAGGTCGCTGGTTCGAGCGCCGGCTAGGGCCAGTTGGCATTTCTGTGTGGAGTTTGCATGTTCTCCCCATGTTGGCGTGTGTTTCCTTCGGGTGCTCCGGTTTCCCCTACAGCCCAAACACATGCGCTATAGATGAATAAACTAAATTGGGAGTAGTGGATGAGTGTGTGTGTCAATAAGTGTGTATGGGTGTTTCTCAGTACTGGGTTGCCGCTGGAAGGGCATCCGCTGTGTAAAACATATGCTGGATAAGTTGGTGGTTCATTCCACTGTGGCAACCCCAGATTAATAAAGGGACTAAGCCCGAAAAGAAAATGAATGAATGAATGATTATTGTAAGCACATTAAGGCACTAAGCTGAAGGAATGAGTAATGCTTCAGTCTTGCTAGTGTCATTTGAAAACATGTTGGCTAAGTGCAAATTTCTGGTTAGAAATGTTGATAGTTTGTTAAATGATGGTATAAATAATGTAATCAAATTGGGAAGCTATGCGAACATTACTGTGTTGATCATGTTAATAACATGTAAAACATTTTAGTATTTAGTGTTTTAATTATGCAACGATCATGTTTAAATACTGGCAGTGTGTTAAGTAAGTCAGTCTAGAAAAAGGCTAGCAATGTGCTTTAACTTGTTAGTGCACAAAATTGTTTAGACTTGCACATTCCATATTTTGAGAATTATATTTAATAATATATGTCCAATACTAGTACTTAATTAATTGGTTGCCTATTTTAAAATGTGACATTTTAGAAGTTATAGTGTAAGTTGAAATAACAGTATATATTGAAATAAATAAGCTATTTAAAGGGCACCTATGGTAAAAAATCTACTTTTCAAGCTGTTTGGATAGACATATGTGCATGTATGGTGTATAGACTGTCATATTTGGGTGATATAAGCACACCCAGTGCTTTTTTTCAATTTAACAACATAAAAAACGGTGGACCAATTGAAGCTGTTTTCAAATCGACCGCTACCTGACATAGGAGAGCGGTCCCCCCGCCCACCAATATTGATTGACAGGCGCGTCATCATATCCTCAGTTTGTTGATTCACGTCCGCCATTTTCAGCGTGAGTCGAAGCGATATCACTAAAGGAACACGCTAGCTCTATTTTTAGATGTAGGGCTCATTGGGCTCAACACAAGATCAATATTCTCCACATTATCGCTCTAATCGGAATTATTGGTTGTATCTTTAGGTAGGTTTGCAAACATGTGTACTTCTCATTGAGTCTACCTTATACTTCAGCCGTTTGCATTTCTCGCGATCACAGAAGCTCCCTGTGATCTTAACTAGCATGCGTTTTAGAATTCTAAACATCGGTTTCTATCAGGATACACTCAAGTCGACGGCTGGGCGCCGCGGACCGCTGCAGAAACCTATGTTTAGAATTCAAAAATGCGTGGCGCGACGATTCGGGACACTTCATGTTTCTGCCGCACCACAGAGAGTGTCTGGTGTGCCGTGTCGCGGCTTTGAGTGGCGCATCCGGTGCCTCAGTCAAAGTTAATTCAGTGTGCGTGGTTATTAGTTTCTGTGTACAAGCTCAGCACTTGAAACTAGCACACAGTTGGCTGTAAAACTGTACAAAGACACAAATGATTTTGTACTCTCTGCTTGGTCTGTGTCATGTACATGTACGACTGAATGCTGATCCTCTCACTCAAGCTCCTTCTCTGTCTGCCTGTCAGACTCTGTTGCAAACGCAGAGCGGGTGAGCTCATGGCCCCGCCCCCTTGTTACGTTGGCGGGAAGCCGAAACTAATTTACATGTGAAGCAACACACCCCTAAATCAGCGAGCTGTGGACACGCCCCCAACATGACACTTTTTAACACATTATAATAAAACAATCTGAATTGTGTTTTAAACTGAACCTAAACTGGCACACTCAGAAGAACCAGAATATTAATATTAAATCATCAAAAAGAGGTAAACTATGTTCCCTTTAAAGTATATATAACATTTTTAATAAAAATGTATATTAAAAATAAAAAAATATGTAAAATATATTAAAATGTATAAGAAATAATTATAAAAAAAATCACATTCAAAAGTATTCAGTATATTTTTGGATTAAAACAAAACATGCATTGTTTTAAGTACTGTAGTATAATTGAAAGTAGTAGTATAGTAGTATAACTGTATAGTTAAAAATCTGACTTGCTCCATTCCAATTTTTGTAAGGATTATTTGTTTATGTTTACATCAGCCTTTAATGTGGCTTACCTTTAAGTATTATTTAGTGAATCCTCACTCTCAGCTCATTGGCTGATGTCAATGCAAAACTGCATTTGTTTATTTTCCACCTCTCTGTTTTTCTTTACCTGTAAACCTTCCCATCTCCTGCTCCTCTTTTCTCCATCTCTGTTCCTGTCCTCTGTGTGTGCTGTTAAACGAGTGTTTGCTGACTCCTCACACACACCATTAGCCGTCAGACTTCATTAGTATTTCACAGCCCTGTACAAGTAGATGGAAAGTGGGTGGCTGACTTTACCGCACGGCTGCCTCTCAAACTCAACGCAATTTCAGGGAGATTTGCAGCTGAAAAATAGTCAGCCACAGCATCTGAAATGCTGCTGTATTAAAGCTGACCAGAGCAGCACAGAGGTAATAAGATCCACCACAGGAGCAAAACAGCTCACAGTACGTCCAGAGGGAGATCTGTCTGAAAGCGGCCCTCGATGCTTTACACCCCGCTCATCTTTCATTTTCATTTTTCCCTTTCTCTTTTTTGCATGTTGGTTACTGAAACACTTATTTTCTTGTGTGCAGCGTTCCCACACTTCTTGAAAGCGTTTTAAATTGCAGATATATGGATTCAATATCCAGGCCCATCAACTTATACACTATAAACTGATCCACAAGGCTTATGCAACTCCGTACAGTAAGTGCTACACCGAATGAAGTGGTTACCTTCCCCTTATGTGTACATTGTGTAGTTCAAACTCTGTGGGGACATATATATATATATATATATATATATATATATATATATATATATATATATATATATATATATATATATATATATATATATATATATATATATATGGGGACATATATATGTATTTTGAATGTCCACTTATCAGTACATTTTGGGATAAGGTCTGTCAATCTATCTCCGAATTTTGTGTTTATTCCTAAATACCCCAATATCTGTTTATTGAATGATGATTATGAAACATTAAAACAACTAAACTTAAATAATATGATTAAAATACAAATAAAACAACTTGTCCAACCTCAAGATACCACTTAATTCAGCAACAAACACAGTAATCTTTGAGTATGTGACAATCCTATAAGTGGAAATAATCCCCGGTGTCTTCCTCACATTTCAGACAGAATGGAGTATGAGTTGGCTGTTAAAATTGTGTCCAGAAGCAGTGTTTTAAGAGACTATTTTTGGCTGCATTTCTTATGCAAATGGCCTACTTATCCATGCCTTCCTGCAGAGCAAAATCTAGACTTCAAAACCAACTATTTAGTTTTCCTGCTCGACTGAAAAGAGTTTTAAATAAAGCTTTTCTGCACCAACGTGCTTTAATTTGCTTTAATCGTCCCTGTGCCTCCCACAGACAAAGACCACTCTTTCTGGATGTGTAGAAAGCTTTGCTCTGTCTGTAGACGCTGAACAAATTGGTCAAATCAAACTCAAAGTTCTCGCAAAGAAAGAGGAGGGAAAGCTTTAAATACTTTAATAAAAAACAAAAAATTTATAAAACAATTCAATTCAATTCAATTCACCTTTATTTGTAAAGCGCTTATACAATGTAGATTGTGTCAAAGCAGCTTCACATAAAAGGTCACAGTAAATAGGAACAGTGTAGTTCAGTTTGTAGTGTTTAAGTTCAGTTCAGTTGAGCTCAGTTCAGTGTGGTTTAATAATCACTACTGAGAGTCCAAACACTGAAGAGCAAATCCAACGATGCGCAGCTCTACAGATCCCGAACCATGCGAGCCAGTGGCGACAGCAGAGAGGGAAAAAAACTTCACTAATGGCGGAAGTGAAGAAAAAAAACCTTGAGAGAAACCAGATTCAATTGGGCACGACCATTTTAATTTCTCCGCTGGCCAAACGTCTTGTGCAGAGCTGCAGTCTCAGTGGCGGAGGCTGGAAGCTGGCCTCAGCGAAGACTCGTCTGTCTCTGGAGCATCACAGGAATCCGTCTCATGGTCTCCACTCTTCCTTGACCATCACAGTAGCTGCTCAGGATTCGGCCTGGTCCAGGATATGGAAACCGATGGACGGCAACAGTCCCTCTTGGCCACCGAACTGAAAGCCATACTAAACACCAATTCCAGGCCTGGTCTTCTTTCCTAATCATTGCGAAAACACAGGTGTTATTAAGAGTTTGGATTTCTGATCTACTTTCCAGCTGCCTGTATCTTTAACGTGCTTAAATGAGTCTTTTCCTTTGGTTTTGTGATGTTAAAGCTCTGACAGTGCTGATCCAGTGGTCAAATTGTCAAATTAAACTCGAAGTTCACGCAAAGAAGGAGGTGGGAAACTGGCAAACATTCAAATACTTTAATAACAAAAATACACATAAAACAAATGCATGGCGACAGGTTTTTTGGGCCGACTACCACTGAACTGAAAGCCAAACAAGCTAATAAAAAATTCTGTCTGTATTTGTGTTAGGTCTGCGCGATACTGAACAATCACAATATTATTTACGATATGATATTTCCCTAGTATAATGCTATTTTCAGGTCTTATTAAGTCTTATTCAGACTAAAAAACTGTCAACATGTAAACATCTAGTCTTTAAAACACTATGAATGAGTGAAAACCTCAGCAGATACTCTCACTCTGATTGGCTGTTGTCATTTTCCTTTCATCTCGACTCTATTAGTGTTTACTCTCAGGTTTATTTCACGTTTGGGCTGCTCCAGCCAATAGCTGAACATCAACAACTGGAGAGGTGGGGATAAAGATAGTTAGGGCCCATCTTATTGGTCAAATTTAGATAAACAACCAATGCATTAAATCAATGTCATTTTTCATTATTTCCCTTCAGGATTTACTGGACTTTAAATCAAAGTGGTTTCGCATAATGTTGGCAGCTTGAGCAGGAGACCTGGTTAAACGTTAAACAACATCACTGAACTGAGTGTTGAAAGCACTTTCAGATTAATCAGTGAGAAAATCTGCATCTGTGAAATATTTATTTAGCTATTCAGTCACCTTGAATTACAAATGTTCTTTTAATAAGTGTCTTATGTTCACTGTGGCTGTGTTTATTTGATTAAAGATTATGTAAAATATTGA
>NC_079438.1:57326849-57346849 GCF_903798145.1 Danio aesculapii
GTGTGTGTGTGTGTGTGTGTGTGTGTGTGTGTGTGTGTGTGTGTGTACATGCACATGTATGTTTGTTTCTGTCTCTGTGTGTGTCAGAGTGTGTGTGTTTAGTGAGTGTGTATTTGTGTGTGCATGTTTTTTTATAAGTATGTGTGTTTTGTGAGTGTGTGTATGTGGTATTAGGTGTGTGTGTGTGTGTGTTGGTTGTGTGAGTGGGTGTATACTGTGTACATATATGGATACTATGTATATATGTGTGTGTGTGTGTGTGTGTGTGTGTGTGTGTGTGTGCATGCGTGCGTGTGCATGTGTGTGTATATATTATGTTTGTTTCTGCATCTTTGTGAGTGTATTGTGTGTGTGTATTTGTGTTATTTGTTGTTATGTGTGTGTGTGTGTGTGTGTGTGTGTGTGTGTGTGTGTTTGTGTGTATATGTAAATCCATATGTGAGTGTGTGTATTTGTGTTATTTGTTGTGTGTGTGTGTGTGTGTTTGTGTGTATATGTCAATCAATATGTGAGTGTGTGTATTTGTGTTATTTGTTATATGCGTGTGTGTGTTTTGGTATGTATGTATATCTATATGTTTGATTGTGTGCTTGAGAGAAAGTGTGTGAGAGTGTGTATATGTTTGTGTGTGTGTGCGTGTGTGAGTGAGTGTGTGTGTATTTATATGAGATTGTGTGTGTGTGTGCATGTACTTCTGTTATTTGTTGTATGTGTGTATTTATTATGTGTGTAACTGAATATGTGTGTGTGTGTGCATGTTGGATACGTGCGTATTGTGTGTGTTGCGTTTGTGTTTGTGTTGTGTGCATGTGTTTGAGTTAGTGAACGTGTGCATTGTCTGTGTGTGAATGCATATGTGTGTGTGTGTGTCAGTCATTTAAGCTTCCCTGGTTTTGTTCTGCTCAGTTGTGTTGTGTTGTGTCATTGTGTGTTTGTCATTTTAACTAATGCTGCTTTTCTTTTCTCCCTGTTTGTCTTTTTTGTCTTTGATTTTGCCATGCGGTCTGTCTGTCTGCTGCCAACGTGTCCAACGCACAAAACCCACCAACACCAACACTGCCTGGCGGACCCTCACTCTATGTGTGTTTGTCTGTCTGTGACGTACGTATGTGTGTGTGTGTGTTCAGCATCATGCAGAGAGCAGAGAAAACCCACTCACCCCAGGTAAGAGGCTGACATTCACCTCTGTTGTGTTGTTTTTATGTGTGTGTATATATATATATATATATACATTTATTTGTGTGTGCATTATCTGTGCTTCCATGAGTGTGTGTGTGTGTGTGTGTGCACGCATGTTTGAGAGAGATTGCGAGTATATATATATATATCTATATGAGCCATATCACACGAGTGGCAGTGCGATATGGCTGTATATCGGCACTGGTGAGAGGCATACGTTGACTCGAGGCTGCAGTTCCAGTGCCTTAGTGTCCCACCAGTGACTATATACAGCCACATCGCACTACTACTCGTGTGATATTGCATCTATACAACAGTTTGACGGCAAAATCATATCTCCAACACGGAGAGTTTCAAAAACCCTTTTGTATGAGGGACTACTTTCTTCCGCCACTCATTCACATCTTTAGCTGACGTCAGAACAGCAGGAACCATTGGGAAAATATGATTCTCTAGCGTAATGTCTAAAATAGGGCTGTTCAATTGTCGACCCCCGAGGCAATTTGTTCCGGCCCTCCAATTAGTGTGACCAAGACATTATAAATGAATAGCCCTGGGCTCTGTTATTCATACGTGGATTACTCAATTAGCTGGATTTGGTTATTGACGATTTGACGTGATTGCTTTAGTTATATTTGTGTCAATATGCTGCTTTTTTTTGCATCTATACAACAGTTTGACGGCATAATCATGTATATAAAAAAGAAAATCAAACACAGAGAGTTTCAAAAGCCCTTTTGTATGAGGGACTACTTTCTTCCGCCACTCATTCACATCTGCAGCTGACGTCAGAACAGCAGGAACCTAATTCACAAACATCACTTTAGAGCTAGTATTTGAATGATTCTCTAGCGTAATGTCTAAAGCAGGGCTGTTCAATTGTCGACCGCCGAGGCAATTTGTTCCGGCCCTCCAATTAGTGTGACCAAGACATTATAAATGAATAGCCCTGGGCTCTGTTATTCATACGTGGATTACTCAATTAGCTGGATTTGGTTATTGACGATTTGACGCGATCGCTTTAGTTATATTTGTGTATGATAATAGACATGCACAATATGCGGCTTTTTTGCATCTATACAACAGTTTGACGGAATAATCATGTATATAAAAGAGAAAATCAAACACGGAGAGTCTCAAAAACCCTTTTGTATGAGGGACTACTTTCTTCCGCCACTCATTCACATCTGCAGCTGACGTCAGAACACCAGGAACCTAATTCACAAACATCACTTTAGAGCTAGTATTTGAATGATTCTCTAGCGTAATGTCTAAAGCAGGGCTGTTCAATTGGCGACCTCTGAGGCAATTTGTTTCGGCCCTCCAATTAGTGTGACCAAGACATTATAAATGGATTACTCAGTTAGCTGGATTTGTTTATTTGGTTATTGCTTTAGTTATATTTGTGTATGATAATAGAAATGCACAATATGCGGCTTTTTTTTAAAGGAATAATACATTTATGCAGTCATGAACATGTTTTGACCAACCCAGGCTCATTCCGAGAATGTAGTCCCGGGGACGTTTCTGGAGACCGCGAAATACGTCCCGGGAGGTACGTATTTGTGCAGTTTTTGTTTTCGCGAGTCCGCGAGAGGCCGCTGTGCGCGCTTTTTCCCGCGCCGTTCTCGCGTAAACCCGCTAGAGGCCGCTGTCGAACGACCTTCCGCCTGTCTGCCTGTCTTCATGACGGAATGATTGACCGTGCGACCGGCCAATCGGCTGACCCACCCTCCTCCGTCCCCAAACCCAACCAACGACGGTTTACAAAAGCCGTCCAGAAAAAGAAAAGCCCTCGTCTGATTTTTACCACGTTTTCGGATTTTGACCACATTCTCACCCTGTGACGAACTTGTTCGCTTAATTTTTTGGATTTTGTTTTTGTTTTCTTACCTGATTTCTGGAAACGCTCTTCCCCGGACTCGAACCCGGTCGTCGTCGTCGTCGTCGTGGTCAGCCCCTCTCTCCGCCTCGAGTCCGCCAGAGTACACGAAGAGCTAACCGGACAAACTGGCTGCAGCGGGAAAGCCCTCCACACGGAGGCGAGCGGCCGGCTGCCCGGCCGGCCGGCAAGCGCCGAAGGGAACGGCGTCACACCGCCCCGCAGCGTTCGCTTAAAAAAATGAAATGCAGCCGTACGTACCCCCGGCTACGTATTTCGCGGTCTCCAGAAACGTCCCCGGGACTACGTTCTCAGAATGAGCCTGGGTTGGTTTTGACAGACTCTTACCAATGTTAAAATGGTTTTGTTATGCAAAATTTATTTAAACATCCAGTTATTCTTTACACCGATTAAGAATCCAGCTACAATAATACTACTATGACTACTATAATAAAGTAAATCCGCTCGAACTGTAAAACTAAATAAATTGCTAAACACTCTTGACACATGAAAGTGTGAAGTCTGCAGCTCACAACATAGCTGGAAAGTTATTGCGTGTCATATTTAACAAACCTTTTACTACGAATTGTATGTAATTTTTCTCACATGTATAATTGAATATTAATCAGATGATGTCATACTCTGCTGTGCCGTCAGCCAATCGTTGCATTGCTGGTCATGATTTTGAGGATCAATAGATCTGTCCTTCACAACACACGCAGTTTGGAAGAGGTGTGCTTGAGCGCGGTTCACTTGGGCTCAGGTGGGGTACGCTTGTAGTGTGAGTGCAAAGCGTGCCTGAGCCCGAAACTGAGACGTGACTTTTAAAGGACTGTTTCATATGTGTTTATTGATCATTTTTACTGTTCAATGAACGCAAACTGTCGTAGGTTATTAAAGACGCAAACCCCTCACTGCACCACAGCTGCACCTTCGAGATATATCCAGCTGCAGAACCGCAGAACCACACACGTTTCAGGCACACACAATTTAGCACACACGATTTAGGCAAACCATATATGGTAACTTAACTCCTTAACATTATCGCCACCTATTGAATTTCACAAATATGATTTCCCATTTCAGTCATTATTATTATTTATCGTAACGATCATTTTAACATCTCTGCAGTTTCTGAACCCAAATTATGTAAATAAAAGTAATTGGTTAAAGACACATGACTTTATTCACGTGTCCACATACACAAAGAAAACCGTCAGACCATCTAATTGTAGGATTAAGTGTAATAAACTAATTCTGGATCTTAATATTATCATACTTGGTTAAAATCACTTTGTTGTAAAATATAAAAAGCAAACAATAATGTGTCACATTAAAATGAATTACTATAGTTAATCATTTAAACAATATATAATGTAGTTATAAACTGATTATCTTAACTGATTATCTGATTATAAACTAATATATTTTACTAAACTGTTAGTTATATATATATATTTACTTATTATTGTTTTTTTTTTGATTAATTATTAATAGTTAATTTGTTTTTATTGCTAAATTTTGGTTTAAAAACAATATATTGCTTACTATAAATTAAGCCTACTAAAGTATTTAATGTGGGAAATCACTAATTAAAAAGTTATTAGAAAATTAAGCAAATACACACTATTAAATCGCTTGAGTAAAATATTAATATGGTGTTATACATTTATTGCATGTAAAATGTATTATTGCCAATATTAACTTGCTATTATTTCCTTCATTATGAATGAATCCATTATATAAAATAAACCTGTCCAATTTAGATCTTTCAGCAAGGCCAGCAAACGAGTATCTGCGATATTGACTCTGTCAGATAATAATGACTGATCATCCGTGATGACTGATAGAAAACTGTTCAGTCTGTTATATTGAATGACGATCGGAAACAACGCTTGCCATTTGCCAGTCTCGATCGCAATATTTGTGAAATAAAGTAAACACTATTGTTTATTGTGTACAATATTTATTAACCACATATATATCAAAATTTATCGATGACGATGTCCAAGAAGACTTTAATAACATTAACATCCGTCGTAACCATATATGGTTTGCCTAGATTGTGTGTGCCAGATTGTGTGTGCCTAAAACGTGTGTGGTTCTGCGGTTCTGCAGCTGGATATTATTGGCACCTTCAGCAAACCTCCTAATTCCTGCAGCACGAGGACTTTATGATTGTTTATGAGCGTCAAAAGTGGCGGATCTGTTCGGCGAAATATTTGACTGTGTGTTACTGCATCCCAAATGACTAAACCGATATAACTAAAGAAATCTCCACTGTGCTGAGCGAGAGCGCTTACCGAACAGCGCATCATCGATGATGTAAGCATGCTCAAGCCTGAATGTGTGTGTGCGGGCCTTGCTTAAAAAAAAACAAGGAAAAATTGATCTTATCAGCAAAATCCTCTCAATATTTTATAATAAATCCAGAATATCAAATTTTAAAATATGCACATTATTTTTAATGACCACATACATTTTTTTAATGAAAATTACAAGCCTCAAGATTCCTTTTTCACAGTGTACAGCGTATTTATGTGCATTGTGTAAATGCACAGATGACTAAGACACTTGGAGATATGCATGTAGCATAGTCTGTAGGTTATGATAAATGTAAGATGCATCTGATCACGTCTAGCAGGACTGTTTGGTTAATTGGCTCATTAGTAATTAGTGTGTTCTCAGCCTCAGTGATGATGGTAAAATATTCAGATCTGGATCTCAGACGAGCATCTCTAATGGAGGATTAGCATAAAGGGATTCAGCTCGGCTTCAGCTTCTCCCTTAGTTGTGTTTCCATCACGTTAAAGTGTGTGTGTGCATGCATGTGTGTGTGTGCGCATGCATGTTTTTTTTGTGCATGTAAGTTTGTGCATGTGTGTGTGTGCGCATGCATGTTTTTTTTGTGCATGTAAGTTTGTGCATGTGTTTGTGCGCGTTTATGCTTGTGTGCTTGCATGTGTACATTTGAGTGTGTGCGTGTGCGCACTTATATGTGTGTGCGTGCATTTGTGTGCGCATTTGTGTGTGCATGCATGTTTGTGTAAGTGCATGTGTGTTTGTGTGCACCTATGTGTGTGTGTGTGTGTATGTGTCAGCGTGCATGCATAGATCTGTGTGTGCATATATATGTGTGCGCGTATGTGTGCATTGTACAAACATAGAAATGCAAACACATGCATATATTCCCCCGAAAGGTGGTTTCTGCATCAACATGTTTTACACAGCGCCATCGGATCATTCTTGTGCAGATTTGATCATGCATTGAATGTTGTGCACAAACACATGATCAGTGGTGATTTGGTTCATCTCTCTGCAGAGCTGTACGTTTCTGATGCTGAAAATTTAATCTGTGGTAGTGCAGATAAACCAGTTCAATGCTGTGTATTAAGTGGATGCATTTATTTATGTTGTTCCACCACTAGAGGGAGCAGAAGACAATGATATGTGCAATATGTGTTCACGTTTTCAAACAGGAGAGCAAAAATACGACTTAATTGTTGTATTTTGTATTGTTATCATCTCAAAGCAAAACTCAAACTATTTTACAAACATGAATCCAAACTGCATTCAATATGTGGTTTTAAAATAGAAAAATACATTAACAGATGTGAAATATATGTATAAACGCAGTGGCAAAGTATAGTGCTGTCGCCTCACAGCCAGGTCGCTGGTTTGAGCCTCGGCTGGGTCAGTTGGCGCTTTCTCCTTGCATGTTCTCCTTGCGTTCGCGTGGGTTTCCTCCAGTTTCCCCCACAAGTCCAAAGACATGCAATACAGGTGAATTGGGTAGGCTAAATTGTCCGTAGTGTATGAGTGTGTGTGGATGTTTCCCAGAGATGGGTTGTGGCTGGAAGGGCATCCGCTGCGTAAAAACGTGCTAGATAAGTTGGCGGTTCATTCCGCTGTGGTGACCCCGGATTAATAAAGGGACTAAGCCTAAAAGAAAATGAATGAATGATTAATATCACACAATATTTAGCAGTTCATATTAACATAATAATAAATATTAATATAAAATGAGTACTAATTAAATATCCACAATAAAGACAATTATTATTGAGACATACTTGAGATCCTGAGTTTTAAAAGAGCTTAGTCTTAGTCATGCTGCTTGTATCTTTGTCATTTTTATTAGTTATTTTGTGTTTGTGTTTTATTCATTTTATATTTATATTATATTATATTTATATTTATTTTTTGGTAGAGCTGGCTGAAAAACAATCATTTCAGTAGATTTTTTTTTTAATTACCAAAATGTTTTTATAGTCTTTATTTATTTTAACTATATTAATCCTAGTTAACATATGCAAAACATGTATGATCTGCCTAAATATACTTTAAACACATTTGCATATATTTCCATAAAAGAAACCTGAAGCCACGTTCATAAATCTGCTCATCTTTACACAACTGATCTTTTTAGCACTATATAAAGCTACAAATAAAAATGATATGATGAATGAGAAACAAGTCAAAATATTTGTTGCATGTTTTCTTTTTCACAGTTATCAAAAGCCAAAACTCTCAAAAATGATCAGTGCATTAAAAAATATGTCTTTTAAGTGATGTCCTGTGTCATTTTTACTTTTTATTATTGTTATTATTAATGTCTTTATTCAAAGTTTCTTTTTAATGTTTTCCTTCTGTTTAAAGAGCTTTGAGATGCACCTTTAAATGCACTAAAAGTAGCCTATTAATTAATGCAAAGATTAATCGATTAATTGCATCCAAAATAAATTAAGATAATAATAATAATAGGCGACACAGTGGCGCAGTAGGTAGTGCTGTCGCCTCACAGCAAGAAGGTTGCTGGTTCGAGCCTCGGCTGGGTCAGTTGACGTTTCTGTGTGGAGTTTGCATCTTCTCCATGCATTCGCGTGGGTTTCCTCCAATGCTCCGGTTTCCCCCACAGTCCAAAGACATGCGGTACAGGTGAATAAATTAGGTAGGCTAAATTGTCCGTAGTGTACAAGTGTGAGTGAGTTTGTGTGGATGTTTCCTAGGGATGGGTTGCGGCTGGAAGGGCATCCGCTGCGTGGAACGTGTGCTGGATGAGTTGGCGGTTCATTCCGCTGTGGCGACCCCGGATTAATAAAGGGACTAAGCCTAAAAGAAAATGAGTGAATGAATGAATATTAATAATAATAATATATGTGTGTGTGTATTATATATATTTATTATGTATATGTGATACACACACAAACACACATACATAGAAACAACTATTTTGTTCCTTAGATATTTAAAAGTATATTTAATTTGCATAATATACATATATACTTTATATTTAAATATAAATAAACATATGTGCATGCATGTGTAAAATAATGCATGCATGTGTGCGTAATAATAAATATACATAGTACACACACTTAAATTATGTCAAAACAAATTTATTTTGAATGCGATTAATTCTTGCGCAGCACTATTAATAAAATAAATTGAAACAAATTAAATAATAATAATAATTATTATTATTATCATTATTTAATTAGTTTGATTTTTTTAAAATAATAATAATTATTACAACTACTACTCATAATAAAACCAGTTTTGTCTCAGTGATAAAGCAGAATGTCCGATTTGCTTTATAAGTAAACTTTTATACTCATACACATTAATTTTTCATCTTCTGTGCTGTGGTTTTTCTGCAGTTGCCTTAATGCCCAGTGACGATGCGGCTTTTCTGACCCCGGCCAAAATGAGTCAGAGAGGGAAGGAGGCGGGGCTACACACGCCTAGTAAAGACCTGCTCACAAGCCCCTCCCTCAGCCCGGGCATCAGCTATTCCCACGGTAACACAAATACCACCACATCGCACACACACTTCTACATCTGATCCCAGATCTGAGGGGTTCACAACAGAGGAGTGCTTTCATTAGTGGAAAATGCTTCTAAATTGAGTAACACTTTAGTTTAGGTCATGATTGATGCTATTAACGACTGGCTTATTATTAAGATATGAACTGTTCATTAGTAGTTATAAAGTATGATCTTATTCTGCATCCCTAATCCTACCCAAATCCTAAACTCAACTTCTACCCTACCAACTATTAATAAACTGCTAATTAGTAGCTTATTAAGCTAGCAGTGTTAGTTAAGGGTTTGTTGTTATCATGAATTGTGACTTAAATTAAAGTGTTACCTTATTTTGGGCGGAAAGGTTTTAAAACAGAGCTTTTGGTTTATTAATTTTGATTTCAATGTTGATTTGAACACTATGAGGAGTTATTTTTGTTCTGTAATGTTTGATTTCTACCACTAGAGGATGCTAAAGTGTCGTGTAACCAGAAGGTTTCCAGGAATATGTGCAATACTTTCAAGGAATGTGACAATTATAGTTTGGAAATCACCCAAAAAAATAACAAGAAAAAAAAACAGCCTAATATTGATTATTCTTTGCATCAGCAGTAATGCATTGAGTTGCTTTTTTATTTATTTTTACAAATATACTAATTAATATTGATGAATAATTATATATAAGCATTTATTTTTCAAAGAACAATATGCATTTGTGTAGTTTTAATTATGTAAATAACATGTCCGATAACATTTTTCATGTTTGGAAAGTCTAGTTCATTTCTAATAATAATAGCAATTTTATTTAATTATTTAATTAATTTCTGTTTAACGGAGAGAAGTTTGTCTTCAGCACATTTCTAATCATAATAGTGTTAATAACTCATCTCTAATAACTGATTTATTTTATCTTTGTCTTGATGACAGTAAATAATATTAGACTAGATATTCTTCAAGACACTTCTATACAGCTTAAAGTGACATTTAAAGGCTTAACTAGGTTAATTAGGTTAACATGGCAAGTTAGGGTAATTAGGCAAGTTATTGTATAACGATGGTTTGTTCTGTAGACTATCTAAAAAATATATAGCTTAAAGGGGCTAATAATATTGACCCTAAATTGGATTTTAAAAAATTAAAAACTGCTTTTATTCTAGCCAAAATAAAACAAATAAGACTTTCTCCAGAAGAAAAAATATTATCAGACATACTGTGAAAATTTCCTTGCTCTGTTAAACATCATTTGGGAAATATTTGAAAAAGAAAGAAAAACTCAAAGGTATGTATATATATATATATATATATATATATATATATATATATATATATATATATATATATATATCTGCAATGGGCTGAAAAGCACATGTTATTTAGGTTGTATACCTGTTTTTTAGTTTTAGTTCTACAAATCTAGAGTGACTGGTGTGTCAGTGAACATGTGTGAGATTCTATTGCATGGTGGTGTGTGTGAGTGTGTTTATTTGTTTTCCAGGAGACAAGTGGTTGATCACTTTCTCATTTGCAGTGGTATTATATTAGTATTGATTATATTAAAGAGGTAATTCACCCACCAAAATCCAAAATGAAAATGAAGATATTTTGAAGAATGTTTGCTGTTGACAATGAAAAACTATGGAAGTCAATGCCTGCCTGCTTCCAAGATTCCTTATAATATATTGTGTGTGTGTGTCTGGTTGCTGACTTGCACATGCAAGCTGCGACACGCAATTTCAGACATGCACATGCGCACAATAAAGCTAGTGATGTCACTGTGAGGGTAGGACAAGTGGAGGATGAGTAAACAATGACAGAATTAAACTGATTCGTTTTCTGTTCAGCATGCTTAGATGTTGGATTTGTTTTTCTGATGTTTGCTGAATCGTGGGCTGACCTGTAGATTTTGATGTGGACGCTACTTTTCTGCTGGAGATACTGTCGCACTAAAAACTAAATAAAACAGTCGTAAAAAAAACAACAACTTACATATACTACAGGAATGGTATAAGAGGAAATAGTAGCAGTTTTAAAACCTTGACTTTCCCAAATCGTGGTAAACCTGTCATCATCTCATGTCTATCTGCGAGATGAAACTTTCTCTGTGAACACACCCAAAACACTGTGATTCATGCTGGACGGATAAAGCAGAGGCTGAATGGGCTTTCAAAAGGGTTGCTGTTGCTATGGAGACCTGTGGAGATGCAAGGGGTCCGAAGGCACTGAAAGGTTTTGACTGCGGGCGGTTTTTATGTCTAGCCTTGCAGAAGTATAAAAAACCACACACTTACGCACATGTATGACGCGTTAAACATGAGCGCATGAATCAGGAACAAGCTCTAAAAACAGGCCTGCGATGATGCATTTAATCAGATTAAAGTCATCATTATGGAAGCCAAATCCTCTGAGATTAATAACTGACATGCAGATGTGAGAGATGTGTAAAGATTTGTGTGTGCGGAGGGATGTGCACACACACACACACACACACACACACACACACACACACACACACACACACACACACACACACACACACACACACACACACACACACATAACTACACAAATTTATAACCATTTTTGCATTATATATATATATATAGCCACAGTTTAACATCTACATGTTTATTAATATGTGTGTATATACAGTTGGAGTCAGAATTATTAGCCCTCCTGAATTATTAGCCCCCCTGTTTATTTTTTCCCCCAATTTCTGTATAACGGAGAGCAGATTTCTTCAACACATTTCTAATCATAATATTTTTAATAACTCATTTCTAATAACTGATTTATTTTCTCTTTGCCATGATGACAGTAAATAATATTTGACTAGATATTCTTCAAGACACTTCTATACAGCTTAAAGTGACATTTAAAGGCTTAACTAGATTAATTGGGTTAACTAGGCAGGTTAGGGTAATTAGGCAAGTTATTGTATAACGATGGTTTGTTCTGTAGACAGTCAAATAAAAAAATAGCTTAAAAGGGCTAATAATTTTGTCCCTAAAATGGTTCATAAAAAATTAAAAACTGCTTTTATTCTAGCTGAAATAAAACAAATAAGACTTTTTCCAGAAGAAAAAATATTATCAGACATACTGTGAAAATTTCTTGCTCTGTTAAACATCATTTGGCCTTTGTTGCTTCCAGTAGAGCAAGATGCATTTTTTGCTTGATAGGAAAGGATGCCAAGTCTCTTTACAGAAGTAGAATCAAGTGTCTTGTTCAATTCTGTACCAAAGAGGTATAGCATTGGTGTGTTGTTTAATGCAGTTTGCAAAGCTTTGGCTGTATCCTGTACTGCTTTCCAGAAAAATTATACATGAGTGATCACAAATAGTTTTTACATCAGTGACACCTCTGTGATACGTTTTGATGCGAGTGTTTAAATGTTTCTTCAAATAAAATATATTGGGGAAAAAAGTAGCTTTTTTTACCCAGACATTTAAAAAGAGCATATATTAGAGCTGTGATCGCAATACCGTGATATTTTATGCACAGTTATCATACCGTCAGAATGTTATGCCTACTCGCTGATGTGGGCCACGTTTCACTCAATTATTCAGTGCCGTGAGCAGCAACCTGACACTGACTGTGCCGCCGCTTTCTCCTGGTGAGAACACACCCGGAATAGCATCAGTATGGCAAGCGATATGCGCACAAATCCTCTTTAGTGGCCTTCCTTTCTACCAGGCCTGGATTAAATGGATTATAGCCATCAGTAAACGGGGTTAAAATGCACAGCATGCAGCTCAGCCAATCAGAAGCCGCTGCACCTAAAGGATCCATCACTGTGGCCAATCAGCCGCAGGGTGATTTGCATATGGGATGTCAGCATGCTTGCCTCATTCCATCCTCTGTCTAGGAATATCATGGCGGTTCTGTGGGATAATGATTGTTTGATTATAAATGAAGACGGTTGGACGTAAAGCTTTTTTTTTTTTGCATGAATATCTTGTGTGTTAATCTTCCCGCGCACGAGGCAAGTACATCCACTTGTAATGCTTAGATAGTGTGTGCTTAGCAGAGGACGAGATAATTGCTTCCTCCTTCGTCTGGTGAGAACAGATTTCAAGCCATAGGTTGTGGTAAAGTAGGACATCAAATTGGCAAATCAATTTTCAAATCATCAAATTTACACTCAGAAAATGCTAGAAGGGATGTTCAATTTAAGGGATAGTTCACACAAGAATGAATATTCTGTCCGTCTTTAACCTCACTTCACTTGAGTTTATTTCTTCTTTTGCACACTGAAGAAGATATTTTGAAAAATGCTGACTTCCATGGTAATTTTTTAATATTATGATGGAGGTCATGCAGCATTCCTCGAAATATCTCATTTTTTCTAAATGAATGAAACTCATAAATGTTTAAAACCACAAAAGCGAGAATAAATGATGAGGAAATCTTCATTTTAGGTGAACTGTCCCTTTAAACATCTCATTTTAAAGCAGAAAACCGAAATTGTTTTTTCTTTATTTAGTTACAGCTTTGCATAATCATGTTGACAGCGGTGATTGTGTGCATCAGACTGGTTTCTTCGGGGTACTGGTAGTTTGGATGGTTTGTTTAAGGGATAGCTCACTCAAAAATGAAAATTCTGTCGTCATTTACTCACCCTTCACCTGTAAATTAAAGTTTCTTTCCTCTGCTAAATGTGAAAGAAGATATTTTGAAGAAAGCTTGTAACCATTGACTTCCACAGTATTTGTTTCTTCTACTATGTACGCCAATGGTTACAGGTTTTCAGCATTCTTCAAAACATCTTCTTTTGTGTTCAACAGAAGAAAGAAACTCATAAACAACTTGAGGATATGTAAACGGTGTTTAAATGTTCATTTTTAGGTGAACTGTCTCTTTAAACATCTCATTTTGAAGTAGAAAACTTTTTTTTCTTTATTTAGTTACAACTTTGCATAATCATTTTGACAGTGGTAGTTTGGATGGTTTGTTTAAGGGATAGTTTACTCAAAAATTAAAATTCTTTGATTATTTTTTCACCCTTCACTTTTAAATCAAAATGTAAATTGAACGCAAAACAATATATTTTGAAGAATGGAAACCTGTAACCATTGACTTTCATTGACTATGGAAGTCCTTGTGTACAGGTTTTCAGCATTCTTCAAAACATCTTCTTTATGAGTTGAGCACAAAAAAACCCTCATAAACAACTTAAGAGTGAGTAAACAGTGCTTAAATGTTCATTTTTGGTGTGAACTGCCCCTTTAACGGTGTTCTGAGGTCTGACTCATAAAGCTTATTTGTTAGGCTGGTAATCCAGGCTCATAGCCAGGTTGCATAAGGCTTCTAGTGGCTTCCAAAGCACCTGTAGTGCATTCAGCAGATCTCCAGCACATGCTGTCGGGAAGCATCAGGTCTGGTGCTTTTGCTTATTTTAGTACTGGCTGGAGTCTTATTTTTGATCTTCTTTGTTTGGGTTCAGTCAAGTGTCCCTCAGGAGATGCATCCTGGGAAGCTTTTATAGCAGTGCTGGGGTTGTTGACATGCACGCAGCATTATTTTTGTAAATAAATTCAGCATCATTTATATAATCTGAATTCAGTTTTAGGGATACATGCATTGGTTGTTATTAGCAGTTTTTTTATTATTTATTAGTGTTGATTAATATTGCATACACTATCTGACAAAAGTCTTCTCGCCTATCCAAGTTTTAGGAACAACAAATAATAACTTCTAGTTGATCATTTGGTATCAGAAGTGGCTAATATGAAAAGCAAAGGCCTCAAGATTTCACTTATTTTAACCAAAATAAAATATGATCATGCCCTGATTATTAATTATTTCATTAGGACAGTAAGGTCTGACTCTGCTTAGACAAAAGTCTCATCACTGAACAGAAATAATGTCCAGTATAGAATTTGTGGTCATGCTGCAGTGGATAAAGAATGAATATTGTGTCTGACTCCATCATGAGCTTGGAGGACTGCATCCATACATCTTTGATTAATAAAGTCATCTTAAATGGCAAAGAAAGTGTTCTTGCAGGTCTCCCAGAGTTCATCAAGAGTCTTTGGATTCATCTTTAATGCCTCCTCCTTCATCTTACCCCAGACATGCTCAATAACGTTCAGGTCTGGTGACTGGACTGGCCAATCCTGGAGCACCTTGACCTTCTTTGCTTGCAGGAGCTTTGATATGGAGGCTGAAGTATGAGGAGCAGCGCTATCCTGCTGAAGAATTTGCCCTCTCCTGTGGTTTGTAATGTAATGGGCAGCACAAATGTCTTGATACCTCAGGCTGTTGATGTTGATCATCCACTCTGCAGATCTCTCTACACCCCCATACTGAATGTGACCCCAAACCATGATTTTTCCTTCACCAAACTTGACTGATTTATATGAGAATCTTGGCTCCATGCAGGTTCCAGTAGGTCTTCTGTAGTATTTGTGATGATTATGATGCAGATCAACAGATGATTCAGCAGAAAAATCCACCATCTGCCAGTTTTCCAAATGATCAACTAGAAGTCAAGTTATTATTTGTTGGTCTTACAACTGGGATCAACGACAAGACTTTTGTCAGGCATTATATATATGAGCTGATATTAGGTGTGCATGTTCTTTAATTATATTTGTTCATTTAAATTATTGTACACTTACTATCTAATGCTTATTATTATTATTATTATTATTATTATTATTATTATTATTATTATATAAAGATCTAAAACAGCTCTAACTAAAATGTAAATTAAATCAAAATATCAGTCAAAACTACAGTAATGAATAATTAAAATAACACTAGCTTAAAGTGACATGGCCATAAGTATATTTGTCAAGGATATTCAAACGTTTGTGTTGGCCATATCATTATCCATCATCCTCAATGCTCTCTAGATATCATTAACTAGTCGACTGCTAAAGTGATTTGCCATAAACACAGTTAGTCATTTAACTCAGTGGTCTGAGTCATTATCTGCTGACACTAGTTCAGTTTAACCTGCTCATTTAGTGAAGTGGGAAACAGTTCAAACCGTAAGTGTAACGTCTCACCTGCTCAGGTTACTACACACAGAGATACTGTGACACTGCAAGACTGTCAAGCAGATGAACACTAGAGCCTGATTATAAGACAAAGGATAAATAATGTGAGTGTTTAAGAAAATAAGAGCTGAAACCCTAAAATTTACTTTATTTACTTTCATTAATCTTTGACATGCAAATGAAGATATTTTAGATGAAATCAGAGAGCTCTCTGGTCCTCCATAGACAGCAAAGTCCTGAAACATTCAACTGAGATTGCTTTTTCTTTATTTAGTTACCACTTTGCATAATCATGTTGACAGCGGTGATTGTGTGCATCAGACTGGTTTCTTCAGGGTACTGGTAGTTTGGATGCTTTGTTTAAGGGATAGTTCACTCAAAAAAGCCCAGAAAATAGCAAAAAACATCCTCAAAACAATCTGTGTGTCTCTTTCAGTGGTTCTGCAGTAATGTCACGAGGCTATGGGAAAACTTGTGTGTGCACAAAGAAAAAAACACAACAATAATGAGTGTAATCAACAGTGTGTTCTCTTCAGTGGATCTAATAAACAGATCTGTGCTGGTGTTAAAGTGGGCTTGTTTCCATCATCTCTGGCTGAAAGACCATCCGCTGCTGTGTTTGATTGTGCTGGGTGACTTTACAGATAACCAGCAGCAGAGATACCCGCTGAAATTAGCCACCGACTCACCTCTCATATCACTTCATTCGGAGACACAATCAGCCTTTAAAGTCTCTCCTAGATGGGCAGGAGTCCAGATGGCAGCAGGACAGTAAACAATTAAACTGCCAAATTATCCCAACCTCAAGCCTAGACATAGATAGGTTGGTATAGATGGATAGTAAGTAGATTTGTAGGTGTTGTTATTGATGGATTGGTCTAATGAATAATAAATGAATAGATAGATAGATGTGTTGGTTGTATTATAGACAGGTCAATAAGACTGATTGTAGTGATGGGTGATATCTGTTTAATTGCAAGATAAGAATTGGTGATTAAACTTTACAATAGGCTGCATTAATTAATGTATTTACTAATCTAAGATGATCTAAGAATGAAAAATACTAGCAACATTTATTAATCATAGTTCTATGCATTATTAAAATACAAATTCATGTTTGTTAACATTAATGCACTGAGTATAAAGCATGCTTCACCCCAAAAACCAAAAATTACTCACTATTTCCAAACCTTTAGGATTTTCTTTCATCTGTTGAACACAAAAGAGGATATTTTAAAGAAAGCCACAATTCTGACCTGAATCTTTGACTTTCATAGTAGGAAAAACAACTAAATTAAGGGTCTAAACCAGGGGTGTCCAAACCGATGTCCGATGAGTTTAGCTCCAAATTGCTTCAACACACCGACAAGGATGATGGATTATCTGGTTCAGGTGTGTTTGGTTAGGGTTGGAGATAAACTCTCCAGGGGCCGGTTGCACCAGCAGTGCGTAAGTTAAAACGTAGCCTAGTTGTGACTTGAAGGGACACACTGGCTGCGTCCGAAACCGCATACTTCCATACTATATAGTACGCTAAAATAGTATGCGAGCCGAGTACACTGAAATAAGTGTTGCATGCAAAACTGTTGCAAACAATTTATTTGTGTTGAATTTAAACAAACAAATCAAATTTAATAATGTTCAACTTAATTTGTTTGTTTAAATTCAGCCCAAATAAATTGTTTCCAACCACTTAACGTAAAAAAATTGAGTAAATCCAAGGAATCATCTTTGAAATATTTTTTTCAGTGTAGTATGTCCGATTTCATAGAATTCGAAAATCAGAGTGCGAGACGTACCTGGATGACTTACTACTTCCGGTGAGATTCTGAAGTGCGCATCTCATGCACGCTGCACTATCCCATGATGCCCTGCGAGAGAATTCATGAATGGGAGTGAAGCAATGCAACTGACGCAGGTTGGTCACGTGACCATGACAAAATGGCGTATGTAGTACGTCCGAATTCCATTCATACTTCTCACATTCATACTGTATAGAACGTACTTTTCTAACGGCCGAGTAGTTCGTTTAAATTCAAATGCAGTACCTACTCAGTAGTAGGCGGTTTCGGACGCAGCCTAATTTACAGTTTATGCATTACTAAATATTTTAGTGTTGCACCAGTGAACTTAGTTTAAACGTAACGCTACGCTCCAACTAAATATAAACGGTAGCCTCCCCCCATGTATAACAGTAGAGGAGAGATGACCGCGAGATTAGTTTACATCGAGGGAGCTCGCAATCATATTGAAAAATGATCTCCCTCTACTCACAGCCTTAATTTTCCTCCCAAATCTCGCAGATATTCGGTTTATGAAAGAAAAGTTTCAAGGAGTGTTTTGTGTTGTTTGCATCCACCAATTAAACACGAGAATTTCTTCATGACTGAGTTTTTCTCCCTGATCTTTTCTCTTACATGCGTAGGATAATCTTTAATCATAAGCTTAATGTTTTGATAACTTCATGTGTATTTGGCGTGCATTCACAGCTCGTGATGCAGGTATTTGCATCATCTGTTAGCTATAGTGACTGTAATGTAATGCACTATAAAAGTGTGATTTATATTTTCATAGGACAGTTATATATAGATGCAGTGTTTGCAGTATTTTAAAGCTGTTTAACGATTTAAATGCTTTTTATTGCATATTACGTCATTCAATGCGACTACGTATGACTTTACAGATAGCTTACGACCCACTAACTACCGTTTGCCATAAGAACATATGGTGCAACTGAAGTGAGAACTAGCTAGTTACTAAGCCCCTAGTGTGGCCTTAACCCTCCAGTGTAAGAGAGAACGTATGAACAGCCGGTGCAACCTCACCCTGAACACCAGCCCTTCAGAACAAAGTTTGGACACCCCTGGTCTAAACTATCCCTTTAACATGAACTGACAATTACTTTATTATCATGAGCTTACATTAGCAGAGATGAATAAATAATGTAATAAATGGAAACTTCATTGTTTGTTCGTGTTAGTAAGTACATTAACTAGCATCAACTAGTACAACCTTATTGTAAAGTGTTACCGAATTACTCTTCCTGTCACAATAATACAACCGTCAATTGTTGAGAGATGAGTTGGTGGATGATAGAGATGGACAGATGAGAGCTCAGCCTGGTTTTGAGCTCCTTTAATCGCTGCATAAATGAAGCGTAACGTCCATTCAGAACAGGATAATGAGCAATAGGTTTTGAATTATACATCCACCAGAGCATCGTAATTAGTTATGTTAATTAGAGCATCATTCAACGCCATCCTGGAGTCTCATCCGTTTGGCGCTCCTGCTTCTTTTTGGTAAGGCTGTTGCCTAGCAACTTCAGAGTGACATCAGTGGACTCTGGGGGTAATGCATGAACTCTGATTGGCTGGAGAATAGATGAATCTGAAGTGTTTTAAAGCTGCTTGAACTACTTTAACCTTCAGTTTAATTCATCTGGAGCTCTTCTCCAGTTCATGGACTTGCCGAAAACATGTTGAATTTACATAAGCTGTACTGAGAAATGGGCTAGAGCTTCACTTGAAGTCCCAGCGGTCTGCAGGGCCTCCTCCTGTGAGCTTCTTGTTGACATTTCACTGCAAACAAGCAGCTTCTAAATCACCTTTGGATGCTAGTGAGACTAAAAGGTCTCTCGGAGACTCATTTCTTCTAAATGCACACTTGTTTACTCCTACTGCATCTAACTAGTGCTCATGGTTAGGTTCAGGGATTTAACTAACTCCCCGTACCGCGATTTCCATTGCATCATTGACTGGATTGAGTGTATTTTGACCAATATGCATATGTGTATTTAATCAGCAGTGCTTGCTCTAATGTCCAATGGCTCTGAATATTAAATTTAAGTCAATGTTTGATTGGAAGAGTTAGTAGTAGACTGCATTATACTGGAAAAGTCGCTTATTTATGTAATGATCTTTCTAAAATTTCTTCAATTTTTTTTTTTATTATTATTAAATTTAATTCAGGCTTATAAAACATGTGAAAGCACAAATATTTAGACTTTTAAAACCCAATGGATGACTGAAAACATAGGCAGATATTCTGATTCTTAAAGGCTGTTGTTATTTTCCTCTTTCTAGTATAGCTTATAACATTACAGCCCCTACTGGAGAGGCAGGTCTAAAGGC
>NC_079438.1:57349349-57361849 GCF_903798145.1 Danio aesculapii
GGATGGATGGATAGATGGATGGATGGATGGATGTACGGACGGACAGACAGACAATAGATAGATAGATAGATAGATAGATAGATAGATAGATAGATAGATAGATAGATAGATAGATAGATAGATAGATAGACGGATGGATGGATGGATGGATGGATGGATGGATAGACAGATAGATAGATAGATAGATAGATAGATAGATAGATAGATAGATAGATAGATAGATAGATGGATGGATGGATGGATGGATGGATGGATGGATGTACGGACGGACGGACGGACGGACGGACGGACGGACGGACGGACGGACAGACAGACAGACAGACAGACAATAGATAGATAGATAGATAGATAGATAGATAGATAGATAGATAGATAGATAGATAGATAGATAGATAGATAGATAGATAGATAGATAGATAGATAGAGGGATAGATAGAGGGATGGATAGATAGATTAAAAATGACATTAAAAAGAATATAGTAGTCTACTATGTCTAAATAGTCAAAAATAATAAATGGCAATAAACTACATTTAGCAATCAACATTTTAGAATAAACAATTAATAATGAATAATAATCTCTCAGTCTCTCACTCTCAGTGTCTCTCTCTCTCTCTCTCTCCTCACCCTGAGCTGCTGTAGAGCGAGGGAGTGAGTGAGTGAGCGAGCGAGTGAGAGAGAGGGAGGGAGTCGGGCTGCAGTGAGTAGAGCGTGAGTGTGTTTTCAGACTCGTCTGGTCAGCTGTAGTACTAGCAGCAGCAGCAGCAGTGGAGAAGAGTGTGTGTGTATGTGTGTATATGTGTGTGTTAGTGACTGCTAAATTACCGCCGCAGCCGCTACGCTTCGCCCGTCCTCATGATGAAGCAGGACGGCATTCTGGGCCGCCGCCGCTTCTCCACCTGTGGAGGAACCGTCTCCGGCCGGCCGCCACATCCTGACGGCCGCAAACTCATCCGCAACGCCTCGTTCGGCGGATACAACGAGCTGTCCGTCTGCCTGCCAGGTGGGTCAACATGGGCTGGTGTAAGATTCTGATGGTATGATGATAACCTTGGATAAAAATATCACAGTGTTGTGATCACTGCTCTAAAATATGCTCTTTGCATATCTATCTGGGATAAAAGCAACTTTTTTTTCTCACTGAACACAATATATTTTATTTAAGAAACATTTTGGAGCAGTAAACATGTCAGGATTAATCAGTCAAATAAGTCATTGACTTCTGCTGTCTTCATTAGTTTTAAAAACACTGATTTATTTACAACTTGAAAAGGGAGATCTGTCTTTTCTGTTCAGCTGTACAGCATGCTTGATGTTGGTTTATAAGCTATTTGTTTCTCAGATGCTTGCTGAATTGTTTTGTCCTGTAGATTTAAAAGTGGAGGCTCTTTTGCTGCTGGAGATACTGTTGCTCTAAAAACTAAATAAAACATGTCGTAAAAAACACATAAACAACTTGCATATACTGTAGGAACTGTACAACAGTGGTAAACCTTGACATTTGCTCTGCTGGACAGGTAGTTTGGGTCCGTGGCTTACAGGTGTGTGTGTGTTTTATTTGTGATGGTTTTGTCCAACCCAGGCTTATTCTGCCTATTCCCCTGTATACATTTCTGGAGAGCGCCAAATATGTCCCAGGAGCTACGTTTTCTTGCTGTTTTTGTTTTCACGAATCCACCAGAGGCCGATGTGTACACTTTTTTAGATCGGATAGATAGAGATCTTCTCTCACAAATGCCATTCATGCCTGCTCTTATCGCGTAAATCCACCAGAGGCCGCTGTCGACTGACTGACTGACCGATCGACTGACCCACCCTCCTCCTCACCTAAATCCAACCAATAGTGTTCAAAAGCAGCCCTTGACCCATGAGCCTATGTTGTTTTGTCTGCTGAATGCAAGCTTTTGACTGCTCTTCAAACTGTATTTACAGTCAAAGTCCCTTTAGGGCACGTCATTTCACTCCACGGCCATCTTTGAAACACCTCTCGGGCAGTATGCTCAGGCGTACATATTAGGAATCATCAATAGAACTAAACAACAACCGCTGCTTTACTTTAATTCCTAAACGTCCAAATCACACAAAATCTGCAGAAACTCATGCCTGGTCCGAGCCCCTCCCCCGGAGTATCGTCAGTCTATAGCGATCGATGATTGGCTCCTGCACTAGAAGGCGGGATTTATTTGCTATATAGCGATCGATGGTTGGCTCCTGAACTAGTAGGCGGGGCTTTATTCAGCATGTTTAATGTTACACTTTTCCCCATTCAAAAAGATACGAGTGACAAGTCTTGTGTATTCTGTGCTCTTTGTTACCGTTGAAGTCAAATGTATTCACTCTCTTATAAAATCTTTAGATTCCCAGGATGGTGCTGGGTTGCTGCTGGAAGCGCATCTGCTGTGTAAAACATATGCCAGAATAGTTGGCGGTTCATTCCACTGTGGCAACCCCTGATAAATCAGGAACGAAACTAATAGAAAACGAATGAATGAAATCTTTATATGATGTTTAACAGGGCAAGGAAACTTTCTTTTATTCACAGTATTTCCTATAATACTTGTTCTTCTGGAGAAAGTTTCTTTAAGGTCAATAGTATTAACCCCCTTTTTTCGATTGCCTACAGAACAAACCACTATTGTTCAAAAACTAGTTAAGCCTTTAAATGTCACTTTAAGCTGAATACTAGTATCTTGCAAAAAAAAAACGTTGAAAAATATAATGTACTGTCATCATTGCAGAAACAAAAGAAATGATATTATTTATTAAAACTATTATGTTTATCTCACTTAGTTGTCACTTAAAATTGAATTAAGTTTATATTATTGTTATTTATCAGTAATTCATCATAATCAAAATAGATTATTGATATATTAGTAGACTATGAAGATTAGTTTGATGTATTTTATTAAATAAAAAATTGCATTTAAATTGAAAATTATTAATAATTAAATCATGTTTAATGAATAATAGCATTAAGATGTAATATTGTTTACAATTAGAATTTGTTTTGATTGTATAATTGTCTTATAATATATAATAATACATTATTATAGTTCATATGTTTTGTTAAATTTACTTTATTTGATTTAATTTCATAACATTAATGATTATTATTATATTTATTTAAATGTATTTTATCACTTGCACAGATTTCCTTTTTCAATAATAATGTAACATGAAGTAGACGCTAACAAGGAGGTGCGGATGCAAATGCAGGTTTATTTAGAATAGTCAGGCAAGCAGCGATCACAATCAGGAGCAAACAGATGTAGGTAGGCAAATCCAGAGTCGTAGTGGAATACACAGGCAGATGGTCAAAAGGCAGACAGCAGACAGTAATAAACAAACAAAATAAAGCGAGGGTCAAAAACACAGCAAGGCAAGGAAAACGCATCGTAATGTTCACAATACTGTACAACAAGACTCAGCAAAGTCTGTGTGTAGTGTACTGTATAAAAAGTCCAGCTAATCAGTCTTTGAGCAGCTTCTGCTGTGTGAGTTAGCAGTCAGCCAGGATTAGGAACCGGTGTGTAGGTGCAGTGCATGACTGGACCTTGCAGTCCATATAATGGTGTATTTGTAGTTCTATGCGATACTATGTGTTTACCAGCGATCTGCACAGGCTGGATCGCTGGTGATCGTGACAATTAATCTTTATTATTATTTTTATTATTAATATTATTATTATTATTATTAACTTCTAAAACAAATTTTCGCCTATATTTGATATCTATTAATTATTTTTACTACTGCATTCTCGCTTCATTAGGAGAAGAAGAATTTTCAACAACCAAATCATTCAAGTATATTTATAATCTTCTCTAAAGCCTTATTTAAAGAAACTATAAGGTTGTTAATGGCGTAAATAAGCAGTATTTCGCTCTGTGGTCTCCTCAAGGTCAGCAGATTGAGCTGTCCAGCAGGACGCAGATGTTTCTGCTGCAGATATTGAGTAGTTTATTCATTATTGAGTAGTTTAGCTTTTATCATGAATCTGCGGCCTTCGTTCAATTCATCCCTCATTATCATTGAAAAAAGCTGCATGCATTAAATGCTCTTATTTACGCACTAGAACTGCTCTGGATGTGCCAGATGCTATAGTCTTCGCTTTTCATTTTAATACTCACATCTGTACACTTACATGGCATTTTCATTATCGTTATCCCGGTTTTAGCGCTTTAATGGAGTCCACTGAGCAGAGATTACCTAATGGACCCGGAGTGTATTACATTTGCTCAAATCTTATCTGCGCGTCACGTTCACCTGTGTGAAAATCAGCAGGGTCTGCATCAAGGGTAATGGCTTTGATTTAATACTGAATCACTCACATTTAGAATGATGTGTCATTATATGAAGATGCAGAACTCTGTCATGCTTTTATTTGTATGTTTATTTTACAGTAAGTATAGCTGAACTCATCAGCTCGGATATTATTCACAATAGCCGCGTTTTTACTGTGACACTTAAAGCGAGCGAGCCAGTGTGAGCCAGAGCCAGTCGCGTTTCCACAGTCACTTCCGGGCACTGATTGGGCCAAAGCTGTGCTTCTTCAGGGCCAGCATCCGGCCTTTTTTGGCCCGCCAAATACCTTGGGCCAAAGCAAGTCAGCTGGGGCTTCAGGGTGGAGTACAAAAGTCGGAGTTTGCCCGGGTCTGGTAAAGAAGGTGTGCCGCCATTACACTAGTTTTCCAATCGCACGCTAGTAGGCTACATGTGCCAAAAAAATAAATAAATAAGGGAAACAAAACATAGCTACTGGTCAGTTTAATATAGGCTATTCAATAAAACACCTTATAGGCTTGGCGCCCTTATGTTTCTCTTAAATTTAAGGCTGTTGCATAAAATAATAAAGTAGTTTTAATTTAATAAGTGATATTTCTTTGCTGCGTCCTCCTTGATGTTTTAATAATGCACTGCTCGAGCTCCCGGGCTATTGCCCTGAAAATGGAAGTGTTTCTTGCAAAATAAAACTCATTTTTGAATTATTTTCCATGTGGAAAATCCTTGTTTGAAATATTGTGGCACCGCTTTTGTGTTTTAATTGTAATCACTTAAAATATTGAAGTCTGAATTTAGGATTTATGTGCTTGATTTACACACAAATCTTCTATACATTTTGAATTAATGTGCATGTATGTGTTTTTAATTTATTGAAATGTGGTAAAGCTAAACAATTTTACACTATATTGATTTTCTATTTATTATTAATAATATTATTATCATTTTATTTTATTTTTATTTTTTTCATAAGTCGTGTGTTGCAGACCTCTTGGCCAGGTCACCCTTGTAAATGAGATCTTGATCTCAATGGGCTTTTTATCTGGTTAAAAAAAGAAATATATATATGTATTAGATAATAAAATAGATAATGAAATTAGATCATAAAAATAATAACAACATTTCCTCAAAAATGTTTATTTTATATATTACATACCATTTTAAATGTAGATTATTCTTATTTATACTTTTTTAGAAAATATTGTAATTTTATCATTTTTTAAATCTGATTTATCGATATTTAAAAAGTTAAGTTGTTTTTGATTATATTATAATATATCATGGATATTATTTAAAAATATTATATATTATAATATCTTCAAATTATCAAAAAGTTAATGAAAAATTACTGTGAATTAAAGGTTTATTAAATTATTAGACTTCGACTTAGTTCCTTTATTAATCAGGGGTCGCCACAGCGGAATGAACTGCCAACTTATCCAGCGTATGTTTTACTCAACGGATGCCCTTCTAGCTGCAACCCAGTACTGAAAAACACCCATACACTCTAACATGCACGCTCATACACTATGGTCAATTTAGTTTATTCAGTTATCCTATAGCGCATATGTTTGGACTGTGGGGGGAAACCGGAGCACCCGGAGGAAACCCACGCCAACACGGGGAGAACATGCAAACTCCACATAGAAATGACAATTGGCCCAGCCGGAGCTTGAACCAGCGACCTTCTTGCTGTGGGGTGACAGTGCTAACCACTGAGCCATCGTGCTGCCGTTTTATTAAATTATTACACTTAATCTGAAATCTTACCTGTATTAATTACCTACAAATATGACAAATCGATCTGTTTGTCAAATGTGTGTAATTAAATATAATATATATTACAAATTCAGATGTTTTGGAAAATCTGTTTACTTCTAAGAAAGCTTTATAGTGTTACAAATATGGGGTGGGCTTATTTTTAGGCATTGTGATTTCATTGGCTGGCGAAAAGCATCCTTGATGACATCAACTAATAAGAAAGGTTGTTTAGGAGGAGGATCATTTGACGACATGTTGATTTACACGTTACTTTTGCTTTGCCTGTTGCTAAATTCACATATGTTTTTAAGAAATTAAATACAGTCCGTTCTGATCCAAAGTTAAAAATATAAACCCCTTCTACATGATGTTAAAGTAAGTCTGAAGAAGCGTATTTCATTGATAAAGTCTATCCATATCACCAAAAACAAAGGTTATGAATTGCTCATTTATTTCCGGAGGTTGATCTTCTTGATCCCAGTACAGATTGATCTTTTTCTCAGCTGTGAATGAGACTAATGAAGCTCGCTCTGCACTTTACTGTATGAGGCTACAGATTATCACAGATGTGTGACTATTAATAGCAGCGTACAGAAAAGCACAGGTGTGTTCCTCCGTCTTGACACCTGTGTGCTGACCGGATGCATCACAATAACACAACATTTGTCTTTATGCTGCGGGATGGGCCGTTTTTGCTTTATTTTGCATTAAAATGAGGCCTTAAATCTGTTGACTCAGTCATACTGTAAGTACCACATCACTTATATTAAATGGATGATCATTTGCACACAATTTGTATACAAAACCAGTCTTTTTAGCTGAATCTGTAGTCCTTGGGGCATTTGACTGGTCAGAGAGTTAAAAAACTGAAGTATGAGGTGACGTCAAAAAGGTCTTGATTTATTTAGGAGGAAGGGACAAACTGCAAACTTTGAATGTCTACATCAGGTTTATATCTTCTAAATGTGAATTTTGTCACTGTTTTGGAGTACAGTAGCTTATAGATATTCTTAAGACTAATATACAAATATAATAAATACATACAAACACAAACAAATAAATAAATACAATAAACCGCACTCATTCACACTATTTGTCTCAGATTTTCTCAAAACATTTAGCTCTGTGCCCTTCAGATAGACTGGATGTCCGTCAGTCGAGCGGCTGGAATTACACACTCCGCGGTCAGTCTGTTGTAGTCAAGGACGCTGCAGGAGTGTGGAAAGATCACACACACGTCACTGTCTGACTGCAGAGCAACACAAACACACATGCTGATCGAGACCTGCACATGCTTTCATAACACAATACTTTCAGGAATTATAAATACAGTCTCTCATGGTTCAAATGGGACTGCATGATTATTGTGAAGATCACATTTTTCTGATAAGTAATTGTGATTATTATTATTTTAAAACATTTTCAGACTCTCAGGCCCATATCTAAAAACATAAGCCACATAATACCAAAAAACCCCACAATACAACACAATACGATACAATACGATACAATACAAAACAATACGATACAACACAATATAAAACAATACGATACAATACAATACAAAATGATATGATACAACACAACACAAAACAATACGATACAACACAAAACAATACAATACAATATAATACAATACAATACAATACAAAACAATACAATAGAATATAATACAATACAATACAATACAATACAAAACAATACAATACAATACAATACAATACAATACAATACAATACAAAACAATACAAAACAATATAATACAATACAATACAATACAATACAATACAATACAATACAAAACAATACAATACAATACAATACAATACAATACAAAACGATACGATACGATACAATACAATACAATACAACACAATACGATACAACACAATACGATACAACACAATACGATACAACACAATACGATACAATACAACACGATACAACACAATACAATACAACACAATACGATACAATACAACACAATACAAAACAATACAACACAATACGATACAATACAATACAACACAATACGATACAATACAATACGACACAATACAAAACAATACAATACAATACAATACAATATAATACAATACAATACAATACAATACGATACAACACAATACAATACAACACAATACAATACAATACAAAACAATATGATACAATACAATACAATACAATACGATACAACACAATACAATACAACACAATACGATACAATACAACACGATACAACACAATACAGTACAACACAATACGATACAATACAACACAATACAAAACAATACAATACAACACAATACGATACAATACAATACGATACAATACAATACAACACAATACAAAACAATACAATACAATACAATACAATACAATACAATACAATATAATACAATACAATACAATACAATACAATACGATACAACACAATACAATACAACACAATACAATACAATACAAAACAATATGATACAATACAATACAATACAATACGATACAACACAATACAATACAACACAATACAATACAATACAAAACAATACGATACAATACAATACAATACAAAACAATACGATACAATACAATACAATACAATACAATATAATACAATACAATACAATACGATACAACACAATACAAAACAATACGATACAATACAATACAATACAATACAATATAATACAAAACAATACGATACAATACAATACAATACAAAACAATACGATACAATACAATACAATACAATACAATATAATACAAAACAATACGATACAATACAATACAATACAAAACAATACGATACAATACAATACAATACAATACAATATAATACAATACAATACAATACAATACAATACAATATAATACAATATAATACAATACAATACAATACGATACAACACAATACAAAACAATACGATACAATACAATACAATACAATACAATATAATACAAAACAATACGATACAATACAATACAATACAAAACAATACAATACAATACAATACAATATAATACAATACAATACAATACAATACAATACAATATAATACAATATAATACAATACAATACAATACGATACAACACAATACAAAACAATACGATACAATACAATACAATACAATACAATACAATACAATACAACACAATACGATACAATACAACACAATACGATACAATACAATACAATACAAAATGACACAATACGATACAATATGTTTGTACAACGGTCTCTCTGTCTATACGTCTGTTAGTCTGTCTTTCCATCTGTCTGTCTGTCTGTCTGTCTGTCTGTCTATTTATCTATCTATCTAGCTGTCTGTCTATATATCTGTCTGTCTGTCTGTCTATCTATTTATCTATCTATCTAGCTGTCTGTCTATATATCTGTCTGTCTGTCTGTCTGTCTGTCTGTCTGTCTGTCTGTCTGTCTGTCTGTCTATCTATCTATCTATCTATCTATCTATCTATCTATCTATCTATCTATCTATCTGTCTGTCTGTCTGTCTGTCTGTCTGTCTGTCTGTCTGTCTGTCTGTCTGTCTGTCTGTCTGTCTGTCTGTCTGTCTGTCTGTCTGTCTGTCTGTCTGTCTGTCTGTCTGTCTGTCTGTCCGTTCATCAGTCTGTCTTTCCATCTCTCTCCGTCTATCTGTCTGTGTCTATGGATCTGTCACTGAGTTTGTCTCTCTCTGTCTTCTTCCAGCGTGTGAGGTGAATGAGTGATGAGCAGATGAAGCTCTGTATCTGCAGTGCTGCTGTCTGTCAACAGTCCCTCACTGGGTTTTTTGTCCATTCTGGTATTTAGTTTTTGATTTTCGATGCGTATCCAGGCCAAGCTTTCTCACTGCGCCTCTCTGGCTCAGTTTGGCTAATGATTAGAGCAGTCTGTGAGCTTTATATGTGGATTATTACTCACGCTGCATCATGCCTTATTAAACACACACACACACAGATGTCTTTCTTTCTACTTGTGGAGTGAACGTCATGTCATTCATGTAGCTCAGCCACAAATATCTGTGTGATGACAGAACTGGTCAGATTCTGAGATGTCGAACTATTTGCTTATTTTATTTTTTTATTATGCAAATCCAAGGACATCTAAAAACTATTGACATATTATTATCTATACACACTACCTGACAAAAGTCTCGTGGTCAATCCCGGTCGTAAGAGCAACAAATAATAACTTGACTTGTAGTTGATCATTTGGAAAAGTGTCAGAAGGTGGATTTTACCCACGAATCATCTGTTGATCTGCATCTCAATCATCACAAATACTGCAGAAGACCTACTGGAGCCCGCATGAAGCCAAGATTCTCACAGATATCAGTCAAGTTTGGTGAAAGAAAAATCATGGTTTGGGGTTACATTCAGTATGTTGGCGTAGAGAGATCTGCAGAGTGGATGATCAACATAAACAGCCTGAGGTATCAAGACATTTGTGCTGCCCATTACATTACAAACCACAGGAGAGGGCTAATTCTCCAGCAGGATAGCGCTGCTTCTCATACTTCAGCCTCCACAGCAAAGCTCCTAAAAGCAAAGAAGGTCAAGGTGCACCAGGATTGGACAGCCCAGTCACCAGACATGAACATTATTGAGCATGTCTGGGGTAAGATGAAGGAAGGAGGCATTGAAGATGAATCTAAAGACTCTTGATGAACTCTGGGAGTCCTGCAAGAAGGCTTTCTTTGCCATTCCAGATGACTTTATTAATCAGTGATTTGAGTCATTGCAGAGATGTATGGATGCAGTCCTCCAAGCTCATGATGGAGTCAGACACAATATTCAGTCTTTCTCCAATGCAGCATGACCACATATTCTATACTGGACATTATTGAAGGTTCAGTCACAAGACTTTTGTTTAAGTAAAGTTAGACCTTACTGTCCTAATTAAATCATTCAAAATCAAGGCATGATCATATTTTATTTTATGTGGTCAAATAAGTGTAATATAGAGGCCTTTGCCTTTCATATAAGCCACTTCTGAAACCAAATGATCATTTTTATTATTGTTTTTTCTGTCTATAAATGTGTAAACTAAATATTTGTTCGGGTTTCTTCATCTACTATTAAGATAGTATTTATTATTTTAATCTAGCATCTAGTATTTCTTAGTATTTAATTAGAAATGTAAAGGTCACACACATGCTGTTGTTATTTGATTTGTTTTGTTTTGTTTTTAAGATCAGACTTGAGGTTAGAGGCCGAACATTAATCTCGAAGCGTGTTTATAATGTAGACACACTACATTATGTTTGTGTGTGTATTTGTGTCATATATTCAGTTCTTTTGTCAACAGTTGTTTACTGTTGTTAAGTCTAAGATTACTTTAAGTGTGTGTGTGTGTTTGGACTGGTTTTGGTGGTTTACAAGTACAGAAATTTGTATAATGACATAAGTAAGACCTAGTTGTACTCTATTAAGGTGGTTTTTGAAGACATGGCTTGTATCCTTGTATATCAAAACACTTAATACTTAATACTTAACAGGGTTTTTCACATTTAAAATTTGCCACATGTTTCCTGTGATGGATGGGTTTAGGGGTAGGGGTCATATAATAAGCATTCTTTACTGTATACAATACATTACGCCTATGAAGAGTCCTCATAAACCACCAATATCATCATATGTTTGTGTGTGAATCTGTCTGTCCACTACTACAGCAGGTAATCTCTTAAACCTCATACATCACATCATGGTCAATACTTCATTTCCCGGCATATTGACCACATGATGAACTTTTATCTGATCAGCCGCTGGCCTTTAGACCTCCATTATTCACTGATGCATTTGCCTGCTTTAATCAATGGAGGTTAACTGTCAGGTTGTGGAAGTAAAACCCCATTCATTTTCTCCATAGAGGAATTGATTTTTTTTAACAATAACCGATAAACCCTTAAAGAAATAATTGTTGTGAGCTCTGAGGATGTTAATCAGTGATGCATGCTTTTTTAACTGATTCACTCACATTAATTTAACTCATTTGGGGGATTCATGCAGAAAAACTACATTACCCATGATGCCAGATTATTCTACCAATCAGAGAATTGCAGCAAGGAAATAGATATTTAGCTCTGTCTACTTACTCTGAGCACAACAATTAATATCATCAAGTCTCTCCATATTTCTATATATAATTTGTTGATGCATTTTAATTATCATTGGCAAAAAAACCTTAGCATTGTACTCTTTTTTTAGCTCTTAACTAGGAAGATTGATTAATGCAGATTTATGCACGAATATGCAAATAGCAGGTTACGCTGATGTTTTCAATTACTGATAAACCCTTAAAGAAATACATGTTGTGAGTTAAACAATGATGTAAACAATCATTTAACTAGGGGAATTCATGAAGAAATACTACATTACCCATGATGCAAGATGATTCCACCAATCAGAGAATTGCAGCAAGCAAAGCAAGGAAATAGATATTTAGCTCCGCCCACTTACTCT